>NW_007772063.1:0-765 GCF_000696425.1 Galeopterus variegatus | reverse complement strand
GGGAGCGCCACCGCGCTTCCCAAGCAGCGCACTGTAGCAGTGCGCCACCGGGCCGGCCCAAGGATGTAAGCCTTCTAACCTCAGAACAGGAAAGGCAAAACGTGCCCTTCTCAAATTGAGCATTTTCAGTTACATCAAGATCTTACAGCTTCACACAGTCATTACTCTGAGAAAGCCCCAAACAACTAGATAGGGACCATACAATAATAAAGAAAACAAAACTCTCAGGGAAATCAGCTCTTAGGCCAGAGAAATAAGTCAGACTGAGTTAGCTGGAGGGCTAGTTCATCCTGATTTATAGGATGACGCTGTCAGCTTGTAAGGAAAAAACAAATATACCCAAAAAACACTGCAGGGAGGAATTCTCCCCCTTACTGATTTCTTTTGAGCTCTATCTGAGTAGTGAATGCTTTGTTTACTTCTGAACCTGAATTTTACACCCCCACCCCATTACCATTACTCACAATGATTTATATCAAAGTACTTTGGGAAAACATAGCTCTCTGCAGCATTTGGAAGAAGCTGGCAGTGTTATTATGTGATGATTCATGCGTAAAATCATACAGCATCACACTAGGGGGAAAAACCCTAGATAATATTCTGGGGAAGGAGGTGAAAGAAATCGAAATCACTCAGAAATTATCTGTAAGTGAGAATGAGGTTTTAGAAACATAAACTACTTGATTTAAATTTCTTACTCCGTCCTGTGTGGTATGTTTGACTCCTCATTTGACCAAACATGTTTACTGAATTATATTAAATCGA
>NW_007772062.1:2060-5037 GCF_000696425.1 Galeopterus variegatus | reverse complement strand
CAGAGGGGACTTAAATGTTTCTTTTTCTAGGGATTCAGCATCAGGCTGGGAGTCCCCCATCCCTGACTCCTATGCAGCCTTCATGTTAATGAGGGGGAAAAACTCTTCGGGCAAGTAAATGACGATGGGTCCCTCTAGGGGACAGTTAGTGAACAGTGCTCTCCCCAGGTGGGCATAGCTCCTGCGGAGATGCACACTGGCGCAGTGAGTAGACCCCTGCCGGGTGCCCTCGCACAGCGAACACACCGCACAACTGTGCGTGATTTCCTTGTGCTCCACTGTACCTAGTGCTGTAACTATGATCCACTGGATTCCCAGGGCAAAGGATCTCTGCTGGTCAGAGACACACCTGCAATGGAAAACCACAGGTCAGTGCCCAGGGCAGTGTGGCTGTGTGCCACGTCATACCCCCAGGCCAGCAGCTGAGTCCTGGCAAGCCTCAGGTCACATCCCCCCCTCCCCAAGTGGCAAGCACCTCATCAGAGGTCATAGACAGCTCTTTCCTACGACAGCGACAGACAGGCCCGCTTTGCAGGAGCCTGGAGTGTACCCCGGAGTGTACCCCATCGTGGGATTTGCAGAGCTCCACCTTCCAGTGCTGCAAGAGAAGGTTCAATGCCCTTATATAGTCACAGCAGCACTATTCATAATTATTAAAAACATGGGGAATGCCAAAATAATAAAGCGTAAAAAAAGAAACGAAAAAAGAATGACAACGCCAAATGGCAAAGATATGAAGCAACCAGAAATCATACATTGCTGGTGGGAATACAAAATGGTATAACAACTTTGAAAACCAATTTAATGCTTTAATATAAAGTTAAACATTCACTTTCTATTATGACCCAGCAATTCCAGTCGTATCTACCCAAGAGAAATAAAACATGTCTACAAAAAGACTTGTACATAAACGTTCACAGAAGTTTTATTAATATAGCTCAAAACTGAACACAACCCAAATGTCCACCAACAAGTAAATGGATAAACAAACGGTGGTATATCTATACTATGGAATACTACTCAGCAGTGAAAAGGAACAAACTACTGGAACATGTAACAAAATAGAAAATCTCAGAAGTAATACATGAATAAAAGAAGACAAACATAAAAGAAACATACTATATGATTTCATTTATGTGAAATTCTAGAAAAGATAATGCCAATCTATAACAGCAAAAAGCAAATTGGTGGTTACATAAGGCCACTTAAGGAGGGAGGGGTTGATCACAATAGGGCATAAGGGAACTTTTGGGGGTGATAGAAATGTTCTATATCTTGATTGGAGTAGTAGTCATTCATGTGCATATATTTGCCAAAACTCATCAAGGTGAACATTTATAAGGGTGCATTTTATTTATAAAATTATGCCACAATAAAGTTGATAGAAGCTTTTTGAACATGTGTGGGGCAGGGAACGGGGAAAATTCAAATGCCAGTCAACAGTAGAACAGATTTTAAAAGGTATATATCCTTTCAATAAAACATTTTACAGCAAGGAAAATAAATGAATTAAAGACAGATGCAACATGAACGACTTATACAAAATAATGTGAGCAAAAAATGCTCACACACATATATACCATTAATATAAAGTTTAAAATCAGGCAAAACTAATTCATATTGTTTTAGGTGGTACATACAGTGGTGGTATAAAAAGCAAAGACTAAAAAACACTATTTTACTTTTAAGAACAAAATAAAAGATTTAAGATGAAAGAAACAACAAAAAAAAGCAAGAATATTATTACTGTAAAAGTTAGAATAGTGGTTAGCTGTGGGAGGATGGAGAGAGTTAAGACTGGTAAGTGACAGGGAAACCTGGGGTGCTAATAACGTTCTATTCCTTGATATGCAAGGAGGTTTTACTAGTGTTTGTTTTACACTATATATTAAACTATACATATGAGATTAATGCATGGGGGTGGGGGGCCAAGTACAGTGATCAAACCCTGGACTAATGAAAGTTTTTGTGTGTCATATTTTACAATTAAAAAACTGTTAATTAAAAAAAAAAATTAACCCTACAGCTAGACTGATCTGGTTGAAAACTTTGATCTACAATTTACATGTGAAATCTCAAACAATGCACAAAACCTCTTGAAATTTGGGTTTCCTCAACTGTAACATGGAGTAATATATATATTGCATGTTGTGTGGTTTAAATAAGATCACATATTTTAAAAGTATACAACAGTGCCTGGCTCAATAAATAGAAATATAAGATGTACATTATGAAGTCCTTTGTGACTGGCCTCTTTCACTTAGCATAACGTTTTCAGGGTTCATGTGAAGTTGTAGCATGTGTCAGTACTCCAATGCTTTTTAGGACTGAATAATGTTTATTTATATGGATATCCCCCATTTTGTTTATTTATTCCTTAGTTCATGGACACTTGGCTAGTTCCACCTTTGGACTATTGTGAGTAATGCTGCTATGACCATTTGTATTCCAGGTTTTGTGTGGATGCACAGTTTTATTTCTCTTGGCATATACCTAGAAGTGGAATGGCTGGATCACATGTAACTCTACACTGAACTACTTTAGGGGCTTTCAGGCTGTTTCCAAAGTGGCTGCACCATTGTACAGTTTTCCCAGCCATCTCTGAGGGTTTTAATTTATCCATATCCTTCCAACACTGTTTTTATGCATCTTTGTGATTATAGTCGTGGTAGTGGGTGTGAAGTGATATCTCATGGTGGATTTGATTTGCATTTCTCTGATGTCTACTGATGACAAGCATATTTAATGTGCTTATTGGCCATTTGTATATTTTCTTTAGAAAACTGTGTATTCAGATAAACAATGGGATGTTTATCTTTTTATTATCAAGTTGTAAACATTTTTTAAAATGTATATTCCGGGTACAAGCTCCTTCTAAGATATAAGATTTGTAAAATTTTTCTCCAATTCTGTGGTTTTCTTTTCACTTTCTTTCGTTCATTTTTCTTTTCACTTTCTTTCTTTTTTTTTTTTTTTT
>NW_007772062.1:0-384 GCF_000696425.1 Galeopterus variegatus | reverse complement strand
TGGCTGTGGCCAAGAATAAGGTATAGCATGTTGGTTCCCAGGCCCCAGACCCAGCCCAAGGCCCCTCTGATGGTGGGACAGAGGCAGGATTCAGTGTCACTTCTGAGGCACATGGGGATTGCCCCTCTGCACCTCTTGACTCCCCTCACCAAAGTCTGCTCAGCCATCCCTGCCCCCTCAGCAGCCCAGCCCCTGCCCTCGCCAGCTGTCCCCTGTCATTACTGTCTGGAGCCCAGCCTTTGACCTGATGAGCCAGTCCCCTAAGTGTTTTCACCCTCTTTCCAGCTTCTCTGGTCATGGAACAAAGTTCCATTTGGAAGGACACTTGGGACTAGGGGACCCAGGACTGAGAGGTTTCTGGCTCCCTTACTCCCTTCACTTAGA
>NW_007772061.1:3026-5037 GCF_000696425.1 Galeopterus variegatus | reverse complement strand
GTCCTCTGTTAGTTTGTAAGAAGCAACTTTTGTCAAGATACTCATTACATATGCAGATTTTTTTCTGAGGAAAAATAGTCAAATGGTTTGTATCCCTGTACTGGCCAGCCATCAAAAACATAGTAATAAAAAAACAAATTGGGAATTAGGAATCCCTATAATGGGGTCCTATACGTAGACAGTGGTTCATAGGAAATTGCTTTACAGTTTGCCTAAAACAAAATTAAGCTAATAGATATTATGATTTTACATTTAATTTTTTAAAGCTTAACTTTTAAGCTCTTGCTACCATTTCTGCTCTTATGAGCTCATAGGCAACAAACTGAGTTAATGAGTAGCAGAGGAATATTAAATGAAAAACGACCAGCTGTCATGCACTGGTTGACATCTTTTTTTCCTGAGAAATATGTGTAAATGATTGTAATTTTATTCTGCATGAATAAACAGCAGCTATAGTTCCTGTTGGTAAAGTTGTTTCTGGTTCTGTAAGAGAAATAAGTGTTGTGCAGAATGCACAACTTCCAAGCACTCTGCTTCCCAAGCGAGTCTGAGAATCAGGGTTGTAGAGGATGGGGATCCTGCCTGGAAGTAACCTCTCTTCCAGGCTAGTAAAGGTGGATGTGGGGTGGGAGGAACTGGGCAACACCAAACTATGCTCTTAGAGAAAGAACACACATAGACCAAAAGGGGACAGGAGCATACAAGATGCCCTGCTCAAAAGCAACCCCCAGGGCCGGCCTGTGGCTCACTCGGGAGAGTGCGGTGCTGATAACACCAAGGCCACGGGTTCAGATCCCATATAGGGATGGCTGGTTTGCTCACTGGGTGAGCATGGTGCTGACAACACCAAGTCAAGGGTTAAGATCCCCTTACTGGTCATCTTTAAAAAAAAAAAAAAGCAACCCCCAGAGCAGTAATTTCCAACCTGTGACTACAGCTCCTTGGAGGGTCAGTTACGGCAGCAGGCCTCTGAATGCATATGTGCACCAAGCACTATTTGCAGAGCAAATAAATCCTGTGTCTCCCACAAATATAATTATTATATCACTAACAGTGATCATATATTGAGTGTGTGCACCTTGATCTCATTTAAATCTTATAACTACCTGTGAGGTAGATCTTATTCTCCCCAATTAATAGTTGAGGAAACTGAGGCTGGGGGATAGATAACTCACCCAAGTTCAAAAAGATATATTAGGGCTTTTTATGTTCTATTTGAAAGAAATCCCTCTAAAACATGCTTAAACAAAAAATGGCATACATTATATTGGCTCATGTAATGGAAAAACTCTGCTTTCCTCTGTGATGGCGCCAGCTTCATGAGGACTCACACCCCATGTCTGCAAAAATGGTCATCAGTAAGTCCAAGTCGACACTGCTGTAGAGGAAGCAGCTCAGAGGAAAGCCATCCCTCCAAAGGCCTCTGGCCTGCTCGGACCATCTGTCAGGGAAGAGGAGACTCTGACTGGCCAGCCATGGTCATGTGTGCATCCCGGAGTGGGGGGCTTAACTCAGTCCCTCAATTACAGCAGAACTGCAGAGAGTGTAGGAGGCTCATCCCTGTAGTAAAACAAGAGGGAAGTTCTGATACCAGAAAAGAGAGTGAGCTAAAAAACGGAGAATCGAAGGTTGACGCTAGACTGAAGTAACCCTTGAGCCTAAACTCTTATCAGTTTTTCAAGTGTTCATAGATGTTGTTGTGATAAGCAACTCACAAATTCATTTAAAAGCAGTTGTGTGGGGCTTGCTGGTTAGATCAGTTGGTTAGAGTGTGGTGCAATAACACCAAGGTGAGGAGTTAGGATCCCTGTACCAGCCAGCCACACACACACACAAATAATAATACTAAATAAAAATAAAAGCACTTGTGTCTTCCTGGTAATTTTTGATCCTTATATATATATTTTTTCAATTAATGGATACTAAAGGTACAACTACATCATGAGGAGGCCCAAGAACATTGCTTTTTTTTTTTTTTTTTTTTAATTTTAAAAGGGGTTTTTTTTTTTTT
>NW_007772061.1:0-2026 GCF_000696425.1 Galeopterus variegatus | reverse complement strand
AAAAAAAAAAAAAGCAACCCCCAGAGCAGTAATTTCCAACCTGTGACTACAGCTCCTTGGAGGGTCAGTTACGGCAGCAGGCCTCTGAATGCATATGTGCACCAAGCACTATTTGCAGAGCAAATAAATCCTGTGTCTCCCACAAATATAATTATTATATCACTAACAGTGATCATATATTGAGTGTGTGCACCTTGATCTCATTTAAATCTTATAACTACCTGTGAGGTAGATCTTATTCTCCCCAATTAATAGTTGAGGAAACTGAGGCTGGGGGATAGATAACTCACCCAAGTTCAAAAAGATATATTAGGGCTTTTTATGTTCTATTTGAAAGAAATCCCTCTAAAACATGCTTAAACAAAAAATGGCATACATTATATTGGCTCATGTAATGGAAAAGCTCTGTTTTCCTCTGTGATGGCTCCAGCCTTGGGAGGACTCACACCCCATGTCTGCAAAGATGGTCATCAGTAATTCCAACTCAACACTGCTGTAGAGAAGACAGCTCAGAGAAAAGCCATCCCTCCAAAGGTCTCTGATTGGCCTGCTTGGACCATCATTCAGGGAAGAGGAGACTCTGATTGGCCAGCCATGGTCATGTGTACATCCTGGAGTAGGGGGCTTAAACCAGTAACTCAAGTATGGCAGAATCACAGGAAATGTAGGAGCCTCGTCCCTAGAGTAAAACAAGAGGGAAGTTCTGATACCAGAAAGAAGAGTGAGGTAAAGAATGGAGAATCAAAGGTTGACGCTAGATTGAAGTAACCCTTAAAACTAAACTCTTAATAGATTTTCACATGTTCATAGATGCTGTTGTGGTAAGCAACACACAAATTCACTTAAAAGCAGTTTTGTTGGGCTTGCTGGTTAGTTCAGTTTTTAGAGTGTGGTGTTATAATACCAAGGTTAAGACTTAGTGTTGGACTAGGGCTCAGACCCTTCAAACCTATTGTACAGGCTGGGTCATAGACCCCTCATATGCCAGCTGGGTCACCAGACCGCTCACATACCGGTCATGAGCTACGGAATTGGGAAAAGACCCCAGGAGCCACTGGCAGGGTTGGCAGGGTCATTCCAATGTGAGCTCAGTCCTCAGCAGCAGCAGCTCACAGCAGCCTCCAACAGCAGTGGTGCTGGCCTCCCAGAGCATCTCCAGGGCACTGGCAGCAACAGTTTGTAGCAACAGCCTCTAGCAGCACTAGCAGCCTCCCCATGGCAGGGAGGCAGGGGGCACTGTGGATCAGAGTCATTCGTCCTTTATACTTAAGTCCGATAACCCAGGACAGCTGGGTGTGAGGCAGACAACCCAGGAACACCTGGGTGCCCATGCACACCCACATCAAACAATAGCCATGGAACACTTGGTTGCACTTGCACTGTTATTTAACATTAAATGCTCGGTAAGATTCCAGACCCCTAAGGGATCCTGACCATTTATCCATTTCATTTTCCCTACAGTTAGGATCCTTGTACCAGCCAGCCATGAAAATAAATAAATAATAAAGAAATAAAAATAAAAGCAGTTATGTTATCATGGTAATTTTTGATCCTCATGATTTTTTTTTTCCAATTAATGGATACTAAAGGTACAACTATCATAACGAAATCCAAAGAACATTTTCTTTCTTTTTTTTTTTTTTTTAAAAAAGATGACCGGTAAGGGGATCTTAACCCTCGACTTGGTGTTGTCAGCACCATGCTCACCCAGTGAGCCAACCGGCCATCCCTATATGGGATCCGAACCCGCGGCCTTGGTGTTATCAGCGCCGCACTCTTCCGAGTGAGCCACGGGCCGGCTCAGAACATTTTCTTTTTAATATTAAAAAGGAATTTTTTTTTTTTTTGTCTTTTTGTCTTTTTTCGTGACCGGCAACAGGATCGCAACCCTCAGTGTCATGCCCATACCGCGACCAGCAACGGGATCGCAACCCTCAGTGTCGCACCCGCACCATGCTCAACCAGTGAGCGGACCGGTCTCTATATGGGATCCGAACCCTCGGCGGGAGGGCCGCCCCGCTCCCCA
>NW_007772060.1:4570-5037 GCF_000696425.1 Galeopterus variegatus | reverse complement strand
ACGGAGACACCTGTGCTCATGCCTGGCCCTGTGACCCTGGGCTCTACACTCTCCTCTTCCAAGCTCTGTGGGGTGACAGCATCAGGGACTCTGGACTGTGGGAGGTTAGTGAAACAATGAAGCACAGGATCTGCTTCCACGCCTACGCTTAGATGAAGCTCGGTCCACGGCTGCTGTTTGCAAAATGCCTTTCATGGGGGGTTATTCTCAGGATCAATGAAATGAAATGCATGTGTGGCTTGTGTCAGCCTTAAGACTGTACCGACAGCTTCAAGTGGAGTGACGGGTACAAGGAATGGACGTAGGACGGGCATGGGCGTGGCGGGTGTGCCTCGGTGACTTGGGGAACACGAGGGTGGGTGTGTAGCACATTCCACATAAAATCACTAGAGCTGAATTTTCTTACCCAGACATGCAGCTGACTCAGTGAGACCGCAGAGAAAATTAACTAACCTCTTTGTTCTTTG
>NW_007772060.1:2270-2881 GCF_000696425.1 Galeopterus variegatus | reverse complement strand
AGTCTGTCTGTGTCCCTGGGAGCTAGGAGGCAGGAACGGGGCTCAGCCACGGGTCTTCCTCTTGCTGCAATGGCTCAAGTCTCCTCCCGCGATGCTCCGCCCAGCCAGCAGGCCCGCTGAGCCATGTCTAAACGTCTCCCACTTCAGTCCGTGCCGTCTAGCCTGATGCCCCACAGCTGTCTCTCCTCCCTTCCCTGTGTGACCTCTCCCTTGCCATCCATCTGGACAAGCTTTCTCCAGCCCCTACTACATTCATGGCACCATGTCACAGCATGGAGGACAGAACGCTGCAGCTGGAACAGAGATGGGACCTTGGACAGCTCACCGGAACCTCTCAGTGTCTGCGTCCCCACCTCTGGGGCTGTCTTGACCATCACACTTTGCACACAACTATAGAAAGTCAACTTTTTACCCCACACATATATATAATAAACTGTCTTAAAAACAACAACAAAGATTAGAAGGTGACCACGCAGAGTGCTCACCTCGGCCGCTGCGCGCATCCCGGCCGTCGTCTGTCAACAGCAGCAGCATCTGCCTCAGTCTGACCAGCCCGAGGCTGTTGGGCACCCCTGGGCCCCTGTTCATCTTTCTCCTAACTTCAAACCTTC
>NW_007772060.1:0-585 GCF_000696425.1 Galeopterus variegatus | reverse complement strand
GGGATGGTGATAATTATAAGTGTCATGGAATAGGAAAACCTTCAGTATATGTGACTGCACTTGTGCCAGGGGCTGTCCGCGCCCCTCCCACCACTTCCGCCAGACCAGAGAGCAGCCCACCTTCAAAACCCCATCCTATGATGGATGCTGCTTCTCTGGGCCCCTCCTGGTACTGAGTACCCCAGCCGGATTCCCCAGACACAACAGGGTGAGAATTAGGGCTTAGCTGCCACCCATTAGAGAGGTGCAGTCCCAGATGGCAGGATGAGGTTGAGGGGAGTGAGGACAGAAAGAAGGGAGCCCACGCGAGTGACCAGCACCAGATGGCAGTAGGAATCTGTTCTCAGCACGTCTTTGCCCAGCTGAGAGGTCAGCTGGTCTGAGCTGGACTCATGGTGGCTATACTTCTGGCCGCATACCTGACCTGGATTGCCTCCTCACATGGTTAGGCTTGGTCAGCTTCCTCACCTCCATGACCCTGTTGTCCAGCAGGAGAATGTGCTTCTCCTGGTGATGGCAGTGGTGTGGATGGAATCACAGGTTCCCTAAGCCTGCTCAGAGCCAGCATGCTGGCACCCCACTCAT
>NW_007772059.1:0-5037 GCF_000696425.1 Galeopterus variegatus | reverse complement strand
CAACCACTGATCGTTTTACTGTCTCTGTAGTTTCGCCTTTTCCAGAACGTCATATAGCTGGGATGATACAGTACGCAGCCTTCGCAGATTGGCCTCAGATAGTTTTCTTTCCTCCTCCCCTCCATCCTTCCTTCCTTCCCCGCCAACTCTCGCAAGTGCCAGTAGCATGGTGACTGGATGGTTGTTTTGTTGAGGCAGGCAATCGTGAAGAGTCTTTTGTCATCTTTTGTCAGTCTTATCTGCTCCCCTCCAAGATGGCCCCAACAGTCCTTCAGGCCCAGATCTCCTGGATCACTTTTCCTGATCACTCATTCCACAGCAGACCCATCCAAAGTCCAAACTGCCAGGCCGTGCACCATCTTTTCCTCAATGACCTTCGGCACAGCCCCAGCATCTTAGCATCTGAAGCTTGTTATCTGAGGCCATAGTCCTGAACCTCAGCTGTGTAGTAGAATCAGCTGGATTTTTTTTTTTTTTTTTTTTTTAATAAAGATGACCGGTAAGGGGATCTCAACCCTTGGCTTGGTGTTGTCAGCACCACGCTCAGCCAGTGAGCAAACCGGCCATCCCTATATAGGATCCGAACCTGTGGCCTTGGTTTTATGAGCCCCGCCCTCTCCCGAGTGAGCCACGGGCCAGCCTTGGATTTTTTTTTTTTTAAATAAAAAGATCCATGCCTGGAGATTCTGATTCAATTGGTCTTGGGTGGGGCTTGGGCATTGGTACCTTTTTAAAATGTTCCCCAAGTGATGCTAATGTGAGCTGTTCTGAAAGCCCCTGTTAAAAGGGAATAAACCTTCTGTTATTAAATGTATGTCATCCCTACCACATGAGTGTGGAGGCGATTCTCTTGGATTCTGATATGGCTGCTTTGTTGGGGCACACCCCTTAGATTCGAGATCACACCCTGAGGTAGGGGTCCTGGAAGATGGTCACCAGGTATCCCCACTTTCTGGTATTCAGAGCCTTGTTTAATCCCCTCCCCTTAAGTTTGGGCTGGACCTAGGGACTCAATTCTAATCAACAGCATATGGTCAAAGTGGTGGGATGTGATATCCAAGATTTGGTTACAGAAGGTCTGTGATTTCTGTCTTGCTTGCCCCGTATGTCTGTCCGTCTGTCTCGGCCTCCTCCCTCTCCCCTCCAGAGCTCTTGCTTTCGGGGAAGTCGGCTGATGTGCTGTGACTAGCCCTGTGAAGAGGCCCACATGGGAGGGAATTGATGTTTCTGGCCAACAGCCAGCAAGGACCCTCAGGTTCCCACAAGAGTGAGCCTGAACGTGAAATGCCCCTCCAGAGGAGGCTGGCGGTGACCACAGCCCTGGCTGGCACTTTGATTGCAGCCTGTGCCAGAGTTATCCAGCTAAGCCACATCCAGATTCATGACCCACAACAGCTATGAGATAATATTTGTTTGTCGTTTTGCTAAGTTTGGGGGTCATTTGTTACACAGCAAAGGTAACTAACACACTTCCTGAGAGAAGAGGTGGCTCCGTAGCAGGAGCACAGTACTCGCTGGGAAGGCCAGGCTCGAGATGGATTCTGAGGAGTGGAGAGATCTAAGAGTGTGTTCCTGGGGGTGGGCGTGAAACAGGAAGGGCCCAGGTTGCAGGGGCTGGGAAGGCGAGTGACCCATGAGCAGAATCTGCCAGCTAGACTAGCGCTTCTCCAATGCCAGCTGCCTACAGAATGCCCGGGAGTCTTGTTCAGATGCTGAATCAGGTTGGGTTGGGGCCAGGAATTGATTCTACCAGCTGCAGGTGCTGCAAGTGCTGCTGGCCTGAGGACCACATTTTAGAGGACAAGGAGCTATGCTACTTAAGCTCGTTTTTCTCTCTATGGCTACTTCCTTTTCAAATAGCCTTTTTGTTCCAACCCTGACTTAGGGGTGCTTCAGGAAGCCAAGAAGGTGGCCTTTGCCCTTTGGGAGTTTGGGAGGTGGAACAGTGCCCCCTTGAGGCGACGTGGTGCAGGCAGTGGTGAGGTTGACTCACATAAGGAAGTAGCTCTTTGTATAGGTCAAGCATGGTCAGATGTTGGCAATTTCACAAGGTTCCAAGTATTAAGGGATCAAAGTCTGGCCGCCCATCTCTACTGAGAGCGCCTCCTCTCTGTGCCAGTCTTGGAGCATCTGTTGTCATTTGTATTTTTTTGAAAGGAGACGATTCCTCAGCAATTCTCCCACCCAAGCCCCCCTCACCACCGAGGGACACGAATGCTGGGCGTGTGGCCTGGAGCAGCTGGGAGAAAAGCCTTGCCAGTCTGAAAAGAATCTACCTACTTCATGTGTCTATGGAATGTGTTTATTATATTCTAAATAAAATTTCCTAACCAAATACATGTGGTGAAACTGCTGCCCCACGAAGATGGACTTGGTCCGGCGGGTGTTCTCCTGGGAACGTGTCTCTCCCAGCTCCAGAAGCGCTGCCTACACTCCAACTCCGAGAGTCCGTCTCCTCCCCAGAACCTCCTGTCCCCTCACTGGCCTCTCCGTCTTGACCGCTTTGCCACCTCTCTTCATTTCCTCACGGTTGGTCGGCCCTCTCTGGCCTTCACTTGGGTCTCTGTCAAATGTGGTCCAGGCCAAGCATTTTGATTGTGATCACAATCACCCCCAGGCCCCAGACCGGCCACCACAGTAGACACCCCCTCACCCCCACGTCCTGGAGAGACCACTCCTCTGCCCCGAGTCACCCCACCGTCCTGAATAGACCCCACCCTCCTGGGTAGACCCCACAGTCCTGGGTAGACCCAACTCTGCTGGGTAGACCCCCACCCTCCTAAATAGACTCCACTCTCCTGGAGAGATACACCCTCCTGGGTAACCCCCCTCCTGGCGAGACCCCCCCCTCCTGGGTATGCCCTACTCACGAGGCTAACCCCCCACCTGCTTTCTCCCGGTGGGCTTCTGGGAGCAGTGCTGCTGTGAAAAGGACACCAAGCGACCCCCCACTTCCCGTTCCCCAGCCCCTCGTGGGCTCTCCTTGCAGCTCACAACAGTTTTTTCACTAGCTTGCCTGATGACAAGTATGTTCTGAGAGTGTCCTAATGATATAGATTTTGGGTTCCATCCCAGTTCTACTGAATCCAAGTCTCCGGGGGGCGTTTGGGAATCTGCATCTCCGCACGTGCGGCTGCCAGTGCCTCCCGGAGGGGCAGGCGAGCTTGGAAAGCGCAGCTGTGGCTCACGCGGGACGCCCAGCCTAGACCCCTCTGGAGCCATCAGGGGACTTTCCAGCTGCCCCTCCCAGCGCTGCCTCCCACCACCACCCAGCCAAACTCGGGCCGCTTCTTTCTCAGAGAAGATTAAGGCCATCTGCTCTGTGCTGCCCAAGTTTCCCACCCTCCACCCTCCAAAATTCTCCACATTTCCCATTCTTTCCCTATTTCTCCCTTCTCCTTGAAAATAAACATGTTCCCAAGGCTGACTTCCCTCCCCACGTCTGAACCCCTCCCACCCGGGCCGGTCTCCTCTGGCAAAGTGCCCGTCTGTGCCCTCTCTCCTGTACAATCACCGTTTCCTCCCTGGGGGATGTTTTTTTCAATTGGGCTTTTGTCTCCTCCCTAAAAAAACAAGATATCTCACAGTAACTGGGCTTCTCCCTCAAGCCTCCAGCTCATCTCCCACCTTCCCCTCGCTGCTCATTCCATCTCTCGGTGTAGGGTCTGGGTTTGCCTTTGCTTTCTGGTCTCATGTGTGCCTGTGCAAGGCTTTGCAAGGCCTCTGCAAAGAGCCCAGGTTAGGGGCAGAGCCGGGCTCTCTGCAGCACTGCAGTGTGGGAGAAAGCGAGGACTACACTCCGAGCTTGCCCCAGGACTGGGCAGCCACCTGGGTTTTGTTTTCCTTGACGCTGCTGTTCTGATCCAAGGCTGTATCTTTGGTATGTCCCTGCAAGTACACAGAGTCTGTCTTTGTATGAACAGCTAAAGAGAGCAAGAAAAACGACTGCTCTGTATGGGTCTGGAGGATAGAAAGTTGCTGAGGCCTACAAGTGGGTTTCCTAGCACAGATTACAAAAGAATCAGCCCCAGAAGAGACACTCAGGAACTATGGGGGATGTGGGCCAAATTCCACTCCAGCCTGGGCCGGTACCTGCGCTGATTCCGCCGCCCCCCGCCCCCCAGCACCGCCATGCAATTCTTGAAGTAACGGTGGACTCTCAGGGCTGCTCACCTTCCCCTGCTTTGCTTGATGATGAGAATCTCTGGGGCTTGTATGAACCCAGATAACAGATGGGCTGGAAAACCCATATTAGCGAAGACTCCCAGCTGATTCTGATGAGGAACCAAAGAGAAATCCCAGGAAAACCGAACCTCTGACCTCTCCCCTTCATGCTTTCTTCTGAAAGAACTTCTCCTGCAGCAGCTCTTTAGCTGTGATCTGTGAAGTGTGGTTGGGAGAGTTCTGCTGTAAAGACCTTCTTACTGAACCCTGACTCTGAATCTAGAACAGGCACAGAGGAAGGAGGTTGGCTAGATACCTAACTCTTATCTCTTCCACTTTTTTGTAGACATCTTATGAAATCTTTGATCAATGGAGAGCTGATCCAACAGAAGTTTAATAAGAGAAGAATATCTGAGAATAATGTCATTGGAATTTTGATAGGGATTGCATTGAATTTGTATATCACCTTGGGTAGTATGGACATTTTCACAATGATGATTCTTCCAGTCCAAGAGCATGGGATGTCTTTCCATCTTCTGGTAGCCTCTCTAATTTCTCTTATCAGTGATTTGTAGTTCTCATTATAGAGATTTTTCACATCCTTGGTTAATTCAATTTTTCTCAGAAAAATTGACATTTTTCTCAGAAATCGAAAAAACTATCCAGACATTTATATGGAATAACGAAAGACCACACATAGC
The DNA here is from genome assembly GCF_000696425.1 of Galeopterus variegatus. Lineage (NCBI taxonomy): Eukaryota > Metazoa > Chordata > Mammalia > Dermoptera > Cynocephalidae > Galeopterus > Galeopterus variegatus. The sequence continues at coordinate 172 of NW_007772059.1, read as the reverse complement.
CAAAGCAATGCTGAGCAAAAAAAATAAAGCAAAAAAAAAAAAAAAAATAACACTACCTGACTTTAAACTATACTACAAAGCTATAATAACCAAAACAGCATGGTACTATCCTAAAAACAGACACATTGATCAAAGGAATAGAATAGAGAATCCAGAAATCAACCCACACACC
>NW_007772058.1:0-5037 GCF_000696425.1 Galeopterus variegatus | reverse complement strand
GTCAGTAAAAAAGACAAAAAGAAAAAAAAAATCATTCTGAAATATTTTTTCAAGTAAAGTAATTGTATCAGTTTAGAATTAGCAAATATTCTTCCAAAGCTCATTGACCCTCAATGCAAATTAAAATAAATGTAAAGAATTACAACAATGGTTGGAAAACATTTCTTAAAAAGGTCAAAATTTCTATTACTATTTATTTCAAGTTTCTTAGCATATATCTTATATTACTTATACTATTTAAATTACAAGATGATACCAAATGCATATACTTGTGAAATGTCATCACTCATACAAAAACCTTAGAGAAATATTCTGCAACCATTATTTGTCAAGAATAGTCTAGAACCAATTGAATCTGTATTAACTTGGAGCATTACCATAAAGATACCTCTGGCTCATCCCCACTTGTAGAGCTAGGGATAGGTATCACAGACCCTTTGAGCCTGTTTGCAAACCTTTCACACACAGGTCTATGAGTTAGGTAACAGGAAAAAGATGGAGCCATAGGTGAAGAAAGAATAGTCTCTATTTCTAGATGTGAGCTCTGCAGAGCAGAAGTTCAGAGCCACTGCTACACACACTCTGAAGAACTCACAAGAATAGCAACAAGCTAAAAATACATGGGCATGCATGCACACTAGCTTCACCCTCACACAACTTGTTTACAAAGAATGTGCTGCACCACACCCAACTGGACTTGAGGTGAGGGGGCCTGACTAAACTACTCTATTGTCCTCACAATCCTCCCCTTCAGGGTCCCTCACCGTACAATCTACACATTCAGAATCTTCTGCGATGTTCCCTTAGTGGGGATAAATGACCCTTACATTCAAATAACCTAATGTCTGTTCAATATACCTTAAGGTTTGTCCTGCAGTTTCGTCCTTTCAACTATTAGCCACACATGTCCAGTTAGTAGTCATCACTGGTGTGATTTTCCATGGGAATCCTGTAGTCATACTGATTGGCAGTTCAGTGCATATTCAGTAGGCCGACACATTGATCATGCAACTCTAGTGTGGTGCTTGCAGCCAGAACACTGTGGGTGAAAGACAGAAGGGTTATTGGTACCATACATTATCTGAATTGTTTCTGGGATGACTCTTGTCCTACCCGACCAGATCCTTCCCAAGAAATTGACTGAAAGCTCATGTCCTTGAACTTTGGCTGTGTTTATGGCCCACACGCATTGTTCCAAATGACTTAGCAGCCTTGGAGCTGTTTGGGTTAAATCCGCCAGAGAATCAGAGGATAGTAACACATCATCAATGTAGTGAAACATTGTAACAGTGCTGCCTAGTCCACTTGGCTCAGTCCCCAGCCACTAAACCATGGCAGATGGTTGGGCTATGCAGATATTCTTGGGGCAAAACTTGAAAGGTCCACTGCCTCCCTTCCCTGGGAAGGGCAAACTGATCTTGGCTATCAGGCGAGAATGGAACAGAGAAAAAGGCATTTACAAGGTCTAATGTATAATAATAGGTCCCCAGCTGAGTCATCAGCTGATCCATCAAGTCGTGAACTAAAGGCACAGATGAATGCAAAGGAGGCATTACTTTGTTTAGTTCTCAATAGTCTGCAGTCACTCTGCAGGTACCAACAGGTTTTTTCACTGGCCATATCAGAGCGTTAAAGGGGCTATGTGCCAGATAAATAATGCCAACTTTCTCTAACTTCAATATAGTGGCACCTATCTCTGCATGTCCTCCCGGTNAAACCTTTCACACACAGGTCTATGAGTTAGGTAACAGGAAAAAGATGGAGCCATAGGTGAAAAAAGAATAGTCTCTATTTCTAGACCTGAGCTCTGCAGATCAGAAGTTCAGAGCCACTGCTACACACACTCTGAAGAACTCACAAGAATAGCAACAAGCTAAAAATACATGGGCATGCATGCGCACTAGCTCCACCCTCACACAACTTGTTTACAAAGAATGTGCTGCACCACACCCAATTGGACCTGAGGTGAGGGGGCCTGACTAAACTACTCTATTGTCCTCACAATCCTCCCCTTCAGGGTCCCTCACCGTACAATCTACACATTCAGAATCTTCTACGATGTTCCCTTAGTGGGGATAAATGACCCTTACATTCAAATAACCTACTGTCTGTTCAATATACCTTAAGGTTTATCCTTTCAGCTATTAGCCACACATGTCCAGTTAGTAGTCATCATTGGTGTGATTTTCCATGGGAATCCTGTAGTCATACTGATTGGCAGTTCAGTGCACATTCAGTAGGCCAACACATTGATCATGCAACTCTAGTGTGGTGCTTGCAGCCAGAACACTATGGGTGAAAGACAGAAGGGTTATGGGTACCATACATTATCCAAATTGTTTCTGGGATGACTCTTGTCCTACCCAACCAGATCGTTCCCAAGAAATTGACTGAAAGCTCATGTCCTTGAACTCTGATTGTGTTTATGGCCCACACACATTGTTCCAAATGACTTAGCAGTGACACGCATTGTTCCAAATGACTTAGCAGCCTTGGAGCTGTTTGGGTTAAATCCGCCAGAGAATCAGAGGATAGTAACACATCATCAATGTAGTGAAACATTGTAACAGTGCTGCCTAGTCCACTTGGCTCAGTCCCCAGCCACTAAACCATGGCAGATGGTTGGGCTATGCAGATATTCTTGGGGCAAAACTTGAAAGGTCCACTGCCTCCCTTCCCAGGGAAAGGAAAACTGATCTTGGCTATCAGGCAAGAATGGAATAGAGAAAAAGGCATTTACAAGGTCTAATATATAATAATAGGTCCCCAGCTGAGTCATCAGCTGATCCATCACGTCGTCAACTGAAGGCACAGATGAATGCAAAGGAAGCACTACTTTGTTTAGTTCTCAGTAGTCTGCAGTCTCTCTCTAGGTACCATCAGGTTTTTTCACTGGCCATATCAGCACATTAAAGGGGCTATGTGCCAGATGAATAATGCCAACTTTCTCTAACTTCAATATAGTGGCACCTATCTCTGCATGTCCTCCCGGTAGGCAGTACTGTTTTACATTAACTACACATCTTGGCTTGGGTAACACCTGTGGGTCATGTTTAGCATATCCCCATAACACAGGCTTTATTGTCCCTATTTGCAGCTGAAACTCTCCAACTGTTGTTTGCAGGTGCAAACCATGAAATACATCCATAACTAAGATGTATTCAGCTAGTATATACACAAGGAGGTAATCATTCTATGCCCAATGGCAAAGACACAGCCTTGACCTCAATAGTATGTCCTCCATAGCCATCTATATATGAACTGTGGCCCCTGGAAACTTATCTGGATTGTCATATATCAGGCTACATTTTGAGCCTGTATTTACCAATGTCAAAACATGCTGCACATTTGCCTTCAACCAATATATTGACAATTCAACATGAGGCCTCCGGACCTCGCCTGCCCCCAAAAGATGAATACCTTGGCCTGCTCCCTAATCAGAATGGAACAGTTCATCCACCTCCTCGGGAGCAATCAAAAAATCCTTTAAATCCAATGAGCATAACTTGCTACCTGTTTCTGGACATTTAGTGACATACTATTCAGGGCTCAATTGTTGCCACAAGGCAAACAGGACTGCATTTGGCTGCCAGTCAGTTTTCTTGCTATCAGCCTCTACTGTAAGCAAGTCAAGTCACATCTGTTTACATCTAGTCTTGCTTAGTCCCCTCAGGATTTGGCCTTAGCCACCTTTTGGACCCCTTTTGCTTGTCTCCTCCCCTCTACTTCAGCCAAGCCAGCTATCATGGTCATTACATCATGTATAGGATGACCAATATATGGGGCCAGTATGGCCATCAGTGGCCCAAAGGACGTTGATGGGGCCTTTTGCAGCACTATGTCTCTCATGCTTCCTGTAAAATTTTCATCATCCAGGCCACGAGTGTTCAGATTAAACATGGACTGCTGCATCCCCAGCTCTTGAATGATTTGGACCAACTCAGCATACGTTTGCCATTTACTAACAATCTTGGGCAGTTCTCCAGCATTTGCCCACATGGTTCAGGCAGCTGTACTCACCCATTCCATTAAGGAGTGATTACCTGGCCCTTGTGTATATCAGTGGCTATTCTGTAGCTGCTGCTTCAGGGATGGGTGTATGGTAATGGAGGCCAATTTTTCCATCCCCTTGTCAGAGCATACCACACTATCCAACCCTAGGTCCCATAACTGTAGCAGCAAAGCAGCCAGGGGCTCCCCCTATTTCTGCTGGAACTGTCGTTCCAAGGCAACTAATTCAACCTACGTATATGGAACATAGGTGGTGTTTGGGTCACCTGAGGACTGCCCACAGGTTGTCCACACAGTCCAATAGGCTGCTTGCATTTCACTTTCTGATGCATGACAGGTCCTGCCTGGAGATACATAATCTCCCCCAAGTCACCGATGGGTTTGTCATCTTCCCCGGTGTGAGAGGCAGGAGTGGCCAGTCACTCTATGTTATCCTCCAGGACATTTATCTATGCTTCCAACAACTCTGCTTTCTGCCGCAAGTCTCAATTAGCACTGGGTTTGTCATCTTCCCTGGTGTGAGAAGCAGGAATGGCCAGTCACTGCACATCATCCTCCAGGACAATTATCTGCACTTCTGACAACTCTGCTTTCTTCTTCAAATCTTGATCAGTTTGCAGCAAAGAGAGCAGTAGCCAGGCTCCGGTCAGCAGAAAAGTGGCCACCAGGCACCACCTGCTCAAAGATAGCCACATTTCCTCCCCCTCCCAAGGGGTTCTCTGCTGTTGCCAGGTCTATGCTGACTTGCAGCACACTGAGCAGCAACCAGATCCCGGTCAACAGGAAAGTGGCCATAGGGCACAACATATTAAAGAGTAGCCACATTTTCTCCTCTCAGGGGCTTTCAGCTCCTGTACCTGCTCAGAATCCTGCTGCAGACTATGCCACCTGCAGAGCTAGGGCTAGGTCTCACAGACTCCTTGAGCCCACTCACAAACCCTTCACATGAGGGTCTATGAGCTAGGTAACAGGAAAATGATCTTTGGAACTGTAGGTGAAGAAAGAATAGTCTTTATTTCTAAATGC
>NW_007772057.1:4389-5037 GCF_000696425.1 Galeopterus variegatus | reverse complement strand
CCCCCTTTTGGGATCTGTGGATTTCTTAAGCTCACGCCAATCTCATATTCCATAGATTTAAATAATTTTTTATTTTATGCAAATTTCTACTTGTTCACATTGAGAAATTCATCCCAGGTATCAAATCCTTTATTCAGCCAGAAATAGAAGTCCTAGATTGGTCCCACGTTTCCTGCTTTGTACCATCTATACCATCTATTTGTCCTGCCTTTCCTATGATGCTTTTCTCCGCATTTTTCTTCTTTTGAATTATTTTGTTTCTTTTTTTTTTCTCCTTGTACTGATTTGTGATTCACTGTTTCTTTTAGCGATTACCCTCAAAATGTTACGTGCATCACAGTCTTAACCTTGTTCCTGAACTGTGGGAGAGCCTAAAAGACTAAATCAATTACCCCTCTCCAACCTGTATGGTATTTTTAAAAGTCAGTATTTTAGCTCATTATGTGACCCCACAATTTAAATATTTTTATTTTGTATAGAAAATGTGTGTTTTTGTAGATTTATCTAGATGTTTACTAATTTTTTTTTTCCTTTTTTTGTCTTTTTTCGTGACCGGCAACGGATCGCAACCCTCAGTGTCGTGCCCGTACTGGACCGGGACCGGCAACGGGATCGCAACCCTCGGTGTTGCACCCGCCCCTCGCTCAG
>NW_007772057.1:2117-3389 GCF_000696425.1 Galeopterus variegatus | reverse complement strand
CGGGAACCGGTCTGTATGTGGGATCCGAACCCTCGGTGGGAGCATCACCGCGCTCCCAAGCAGCGCACTGTAGCAGTGCACCACCGGGCCGGCCCTACTAATTTTTTTATTAGCCAATTTTCTTCAATCTCAGACCTTTATAGGATAATTTTCCTTCTTCTTGAAATATTTTTCTTAAAAGTCCCTTTGATAAAATTCTCCTGATCATAAACTCTGCTTTGTTTATATGAAAATGTATCTTTCTTTAACCCTAGTTTTTGAAGAAAAATTTTGCAGGATAAATAGATCTGAATTGGCAGTTATTTCTTCACAGTGCTTTGAAGAAATTTTTCCCATCTTTCAGCTTCTGTTATTTCTGTTGAGATTTCTGCAGGCAAATTGCTTTTCTCCTCTATCCCCTAGTTCTGTTTTTTTTTTTAAAACACTAATGAAATATACGTTAGACCATCTCATTGTGTCCTCCATGTATATTCATATTTTTCTCCCAAATCTTTATCTTCTGAGGAACTTGAATTTATCTTTTTTCTCTTATCTATTTTCTCTCTTTTTTCTTTTTTTGAGAAGATGCAGGTTTTACTTTTTCTTTCTTTTTTTAATTCATAGCAGTTTTAATTTGACAGAGAAATCAAGCAGAAAGTACAGGTACTTCCCATACCCTCCCCATCTCACATACACAGTTTCTTCTATTATTGACATGTTCCATCAGGGTGGTACATTTGTTATAAGTATAAATCAGTATTGATGTATACTGTTAATTTTATATTAGGGTTCCGTCTATGTATTGTACAGTTCTAGGGGTTTTGTCTAATACATAATGTCATGTATTCACTATTACAGTGTCATACAGAATAGTTTTGCTGCCCTAAAAATCCTGTTTCAACTGTTCATCCCCCATCCCCTGAAATCTTACTTTCTAAATTGAATATAATATTAATTCTCTCATCTATATACCATGCTATTTAGAATATTTCAAGAATTATACTTTTTATTTTATCTGCATGTTATTTTTGATGGTCTTTTGTTCCTGCTTTTTTTTATAACTTTCTATTTTATTGTAACAGTTCCTTCCTGTTCCAAGTCTGATCACTCCAGTAATCTGAAGTCTTTGCACAGGAGGTGAAATAGTCTACTTTGATTGTTTTTGCTTATTCTCACTATGGTGATTTGTTTCCTTGGGTGTGTGATGATCACATTTAACACAATTATGTTTGATCATGCAATCCATGAGAGTACTGAGTTCTTGGACTGCTTTTCCCCACAGAGAATGTGCCT
>NW_007772057.1:0-694 GCF_000696425.1 Galeopterus variegatus | reverse complement strand
CGCTCAGCCAGTGAGCGGGAACCGGTCTCCACATGGGATCCAAACCCTCAGCAGGAGCACCACTGTGCTCCCAAGCGGTGCACTCTCCAGTGTGCCACCGGGCCAGCCCTGAATCAGCATTTTAAAAATTGGAATTAGGTCTACAAAATGCAAACTTGTTCTGACACAGCTGCCATTCCAGATTCCAATGACAGAATGTGGCAGCACACATTTTAAAGTTGTTCAACATGGCTGTCCCAACACTACATACAACACTGCTTCCAGGGGCAACTGTCTTCTTGCCAGGTCACATCAAAATGTACACTTAGCAGAGAGGGGGAAAATGACCTTTTGACTTCTTAAGTTTATTTTCTTCTTCCATCCTTTTCTCCATTTTCCTCTCTTGCTGGCTGACAAAATTGTTTGTAGATCTTAAGTTTAAACTCCAAAGGGGGAACAAATCATTGATAATTGAAGGGGTTCTTGTCCAAAAATTTTAGGCCCTCCAATATCAGAAATTTCCAAGAAAGAAATGTGTCTTTTCAGTAGGAACAAAGATGGTTTTGTAATGTCTTCTGTGTGCTAGAATAAGTACTCCATTTGATGTCCTCATGATAAAATGTGCTTTCTATTTTCACTCCTCTCAAATATGAATTATTAAAGGATTTTTTATTGCTCCCCTGTAAGTCCTGTATGCAGTGCATACATATGGGAG
>NW_007772056.1:3944-5037 GCF_000696425.1 Galeopterus variegatus | reverse complement strand
TATCCACAATAGCCAAAAAGTGGAGATATCCCAAATGTTCATCGGCTGATGAATAGATAAACAAAATGTGGTATATCATATAATAGAATATTATTCATATAAAGCACAGAAGTACTTATACAGGCTACAATATTGATGAACCTCGAAAACATTATATTAAGTGACAGAAACTGTCACATATTGTATGATTGCATTTATATAAAATATCCAGAATAGATAAATCATTAGAGACAGAAAGCAGATTAGTGGTTGCCATCGGTTAGGAGGAGTAGGGAATGGGGGGGGCAGTGATTGCTTAATGGGTTTGGGGTTCCCTTTGTGGGTGATGAGATGTTTTGGAACTGGATAGAGGTGATAATTGCACAACCTTGTGAATATACTAATGTCACTTTAAAATGGTTAAATCGTGTTAAATGAATTTCACCTCAATAAAAATGTAAATAAATAAAATTACAAAAGAAAATAGGGGTTACATTCAAATCTGGATTTGGAGGGGCTTTCTAAGTATAAAGTCATGAAAGAAAGAGGATAAGATGCATGTGCTTGATGGGTGAACATATTTAAAATTTGGTGAGTCAAATTAAATAATAAAACTATAGTATATAGATATTCTCAAGAAATACAAGAGTTGTTATGTTCCTGAGCCTGCCCTTCCCCATTCATAAGTCTTCCCTGCTTCCCTAACCACTCCTAGGAAAAATCAGCACCTCTTGTTATTCTGATGAAGAGCGTCAGCTTACAGAACATCAGCCATATTCATAAAATTGCTGCTTCACACCTTACCAACAGCATGAAATAAGACTCACTATAGGGTTTATGACGCCACTATTTATGCCCATAAAGTGTTGCATTTTAAAAGGAGCAGATCATAGCAAGATGTGTCATAAGTCTCCATTTAGTTAATCCATAAACAGATTTTATTAGATATTTATTTAGATGCTCTGTACAGATTGCTTTGTTTAATTTTGAAATTAAGTTACTAGGTTGGCAGTGGAGTTTTAAATACTTGAATTGTAGAAAGGCAGCAGCTTTGAACCTTTGTACTTCTCTTTTAAAAAGCTAATAACGAAATTAAATCCAAAAGGACTGACTC
>NW_007772056.1:835-3148 GCF_000696425.1 Galeopterus variegatus | reverse complement strand
GAACCTTTGTACTTCTCTTTTAAAAAGCTAATAACGAAATTAAATCCAAAAGGACTGACTCCTTAAAACGTTGGCTTTGTATGCTGATGAAACTTTTCAACGCACCTGCTATTTTGGTGTCATCTCCTGATTAGTCATTGGAATGAGATATTCAAAGAAATTAAAAAAGATTTTAAAAAATAATTTAGGAACTCCACCACCTTTGTTAATATTAGAAACTTTATTGCTTGGAAAATTAAATCTGAACAGAGAAGTATTTTAGATTTTCTCATCACTCCTGGCTAACCGTTTTCTTAATTTATTATGCCCTTATCAGTCGGTAAACTTTTGGGATAATTCGTAGTTGTGGTGTCAGCTGGAGCTCCAGGGCCTGGCCATTATCTCTGTGGGTGCCCCGGCGCCCTGTGGGCTCGTGCCACACACAGCTGGAGTCCACTGAGGGAAAAAGCACGAAAGCTTTTTCTACCTCCAAAGGCATTTTCAGCCTATCAGCACTTGTAAGGCTCAGCAACATTCAAAATACCCCTTTTCTTCAGCAGAAGGTTGCATTTACTGCTGAGACTCTCGACCTCTTCAAATGAGTTTAAAATATCTCCTTACAGGTAATTTTTTTCTCTTATACCTTAAATGTGTCCAGGATCCTATGAAGTCTCACCAATACACAGGGAGACCCAGGTCTGTGTGCCTCAGGTACGGGCTTCCTAAGGCTCACCTGTCAGCATCTCGATTTGGACTTTGTTCTTTCAAATACCAATTGTGCGAAGCATATTTCGGGTTAATTTAATCCTCAAAGACAAAGCAATCATTTTTTTAAAAAAAATTTTTCCATTCAACACACGTTTTTAAGGTCCTTCGTTGTATTTGGCACTTTCCTAGGCACAGATAAGAAAACACAGAATCAGGTCCCCAAATGCCTACAGTTTAGCAGAAGAGGCAGAAGTGTAAACAAGAAATTGAAACAATACGTTGTAGATGCTGTAGAGGAGAAGAGATTTCTTTCCTCACTAAGTTCAAGGCCGAGGCACTGTGGGGAACATAGAATAATTTCGTCAGGCTCCCTGCACATTTCTTATAAACAAGTTGTGTGTAGGTGGAGTTAGTGCGCATGTGCGCCAATGTATCTTTTTAGTTAATTGCTTTCGTGTGTGCTTCAGTTAGTTAGTGTGCAGAGCTGGCCAGCAGAGCTCCTCTGAAGGTAGAGCATGTTAACTCAGCTGGCTGCTGCTCAGTTTCAGTTTGTCTTTGGGTTTTGCTGATATCAGTTGAGTTTCTGAGTTTCTCTTTGGACTGCCTAGCTCCTAGACTTGTGTGTGCTGAATAAAGACTATTCCTTCTTCAACCAAGGCTCCAAGAACCGTTTCGTCCAGTTACCTAGCTCATAGACCTGCGTGTGAAGGGTTTGCGAATGGGCTTCAGGGGTGTGTGAGCTCCAGACCCAGCTCTAGCTCAACAGGCACCTACAGCAAAGGACAGATTAATGAAAGAAAAACATACAAATGTATTTATTTATTTATTTATTGTCTTTTTCGTGACTGGTAAGGGGATCGCAACCCTTGGCTTGGTGTCGCCCGCACCGTGCTCAGCAAGTGAGTGCACTGGCCATTCCTATTTAGGATCCAAACCCGCGGCGGGAGTGTCGCAGTGCTCCCAGTGCTGTGCTCTCCCAAGTGTGCCATGGGGCCGGCCCCAAATGTATTTAATTCAAGTTTTATGTGATGGGGAAACCTTCAGAAGTGAAGACCCAAAGAAACAGGGTTACCCGTGTGTTTTTATCCTAAGTTTGATAAGCGCGGACAGTCATGCAGAAGTGTGGCTGTGGGACAGGAGGTGCTCGCTCTCCCTGGGTTCAGGTTCCAGGACACACCTCTGGGTATCAAGGGGCTCCTGGAGATCTCAGGCCCCTCCTCTAAGTCCTCCCCTAGAAAAGAGTTACCCTTGCCCGTTGGAGCTATTTTCGGGACCAACCTGGGAAATTGAGACCTCAGGGGCCTGATTTATGCAAATCCAATGGCTGGGCATGCTCAGGAGAAAGGGGTGCTGTAACCCTAGTGGCCAGGCCTCCCTGACCTCTGCTGCTGTCCCCACATCTCCTCACCCCGACCCTACTGTCTCCCGCGCGTAAGGACTCTCGTCCCACATGGATAATCCAAGATAATGTGTCCCTCTTGATATCCTCCACTCGCACACATCGGCAACGTCCCTTTACCACGTAAGGTAACGTATTGAGAGGTTCTAGGGATGAGGACGTTTTGGGGGGATCACTATTGGGCTGACCGCAGTCAAGTGCTGGTGGCTACGAAGAAAAGTAAAGCA
>NW_007772056.1:0-206 GCF_000696425.1 Galeopterus variegatus | reverse complement strand
TGTCTCCCGCGCGTAAGGACTCTCGTCCCACATGGATAATCCAAGATAATGTGTCCCTCTTAATATCCTCCACTCGCACACATCGGCAACGTCCCTTTACCACGTAAGGTAACGTATTGAGAGGTTCTAGGGATGAGGACGTTTTGGGGGATCACTATTGGGCTGACCGCAGTCAAGTGCTGGTGGCTACGAAGAAAAGTAAAGCA
>NW_007772055.1:0-5038 GCF_000696425.1 Galeopterus variegatus | reverse complement strand
CCTGGTATAACACATATATGAAATCCTAAATACCTACTCATTAAAAAAATAAAACAGTGTAGGATCCTTTTATGCTGGGTGTTTTGATATATGTCAAGCTTCTGGATTTATTTCTATTTTTTGGGTGGTTGGCTGGTGGGGGATCTGAACCCTTGACTTTGGTGTTATCAGCACTGTACTCTCCCCAGTGAGCTAACAGGCCAGCCTTTTGGATTTAGATTTTACTTGCACACACAATAAATATACACAGAACAGATGGAAATCTAAGTCAAGTGGAAATGGGGTGCTGATAAATACTCTGATAGAGAGAAAGGCAGCAGGAACCCAGGGCCCTCTAGCCCTGAACGGTCTTCAAGGAGTGAGAACTACCTGCTCCCAGAGTCTGAACTCTTCCAGGCTCCTCTGAGCCCTTTCTCGACTGGGCGTCTACCTTGGCTTATAAAGACTTGAACAAAACACTAAAATAGTTTCAAACAGCTCAAGGCCACATCGCTAGGGTGACCCTATCTCCTCTTAAAGTGTCTGCCTGAGAAAACCTAAGGCAGCCCAAAGAATTTACTGTTTGTTCCAGCCGACACCGACAGTCAGGACGCCCATCTCCCAGTCTCTGTGGGAGGGCAGGAGCCCCCAGGTAGCAAACCCAGATGGCTTTCACACTGACCAACCCCTCCTTTCTGCTTTTTGTAATTTTTCACTTCCCTGACTTTGCCGAGTTCCCACTCAACCCCTCCTGACTCCCCCTTCTCTCTTTACAACACCCAGTCGTTTCTACAAATCCAAGTTAAGTCCAGTTCATGCTGGACTCTTTTCTCTACTGCAGGAGTCATTCCTGATTAAATCTGTCCTTCCCACTGTAACTAGCATCTGGCTTCGTTTATGTGTGACACTGCCCAAGGCCACATGGCCTGGACCTCAATCCTGCAAAGCAGAGTCCTTCAGAAGTGTGCTCAGAGTGCAGGTGTGCCTCCTTCCAACCCCACTGGGGGGCGTGACAGTCATGGTCCTGAGAGCACCCAGATGACTGGGGGTGGGTGGCTGGGGAAGATGTGAAAGGGTGTTTTCTGGATCTTTCCATGTCAGCATAAGGGACAGCTGTGTGGTGCAGAGAGACACACAGAGGAGGAAATCCTGGCAGAGGTAGACCAGAAGAGGAAAAGGGAGGAAATGTAAGAAGAAAATGGAGCCAGAGGAAGAAACAAACATGAGCTATTGTTGACTGGTGTTGATTATGCACCAGGCATGGTGCTAAGCACCTTCCTTCAAGTGGCTTATTCATTCCTCAAAACAATCTCAAAAAGCAGGTCAGGGGCCAGTGAAAACAACCCGCCACCTGTCTTTGTCAATAAAGTTCTTCTGGAACATAGCCAGGCCCATTCGTTTAGGTATTGTGTGTGTGGTGCTTTCATGCTATATAGGTGGAGTCGAGTAGCTGTGACAGACTCTGAGTGGCCTATGAAGCCAAAATCTGACCTTCTGCAGAAAAAGTAAGTGTCATTTCAAATGAGGAAACTGAAGCTGAACCAGGTGTGCAAGAGGTGGGGTCAGAACTGACGCTCAGGGATCAGACTCCAAAGATAACGTGAGGTTGGAAAGCCAGACCCAAGGCCAGAGAGAAAGGGAAGTACAGCCTTCCAGAAACGACAACCCCATGTCTCTTTGGGAACAAAATGCCCTACACATAGAAAGGGTTTCTATGGGGAGGCCTCATGCTTATGTTAAAAAATGTATCCCTAAGGCTGGCCTCTTAAATACCATCTGAATGTGGTTTGCCTGTGATGGAGACACTCTATTATTCCACACTTAAGGCCACAATACCCAAAAATGGAGAGAAAGAGAGGAGGAAGGGAGGCAGACAGAGAGAGAGACAGAGAGAACAACCCAGCTTCTCTTAATAATAAAGGCTTCTGCATACCTGTAAGGCAGGAATTCTCAACCATGGCACTATTGACATTTTAGGCTGGATAACTCATTGTGGGGACTGTCCTGTGCATCGTAGATGGTAGGATGTTTAGCAGCATCTGTGACTTCTACCTACTAGATGCTAGTAACGTCCCCTTTTTACAACCAAAAATGTCTCCAGACCATTATCAAATGTCCCCTGGAGCAGAGGTGGGACAAAATCACCCCCCACCCCCACACCACTGTTGAGAACCAGGGCTCAAGGGCCCAGGCTAGCAGACCTCAGCTGCTCAAACCCTGTTCCCATCTAGAAACAGCCCTTCCCTGATTTTAAAACAGAAACAACCCCTATCAACCAGCCAAAGTGGTCAGAATAGGAGAGAGAAGGCGGGAGGAAGAAGGATGGCTGGAGAAAGGGCCGGAGTTAACCAAGGAAGGGTGTGTGGAGGGGTAGAGTGAGGAGGCTGGTGAGGTGATCGGGGCGAAGAAGCAACTCCATGGGGAGGTGGGGGCAGAGTTAGGATCCCCAGCTGGGCAAGGGGTGACTGTGGGGGTGAGGCACATTCATTTGGGCAGTGGATAGTCCCTGAGCTGATGGCACGTTCCTTAATCAAAAGCAGAGGTCACGACAGGGGCCAGTGGTTCTGTCAAGTGCACAGATGCCTGCTTTGCTTGGTAGAGTGTTTTCATTTGTTTGGGTTTTAATGCCAGCTCACATTTCAGAATCTGAATATTTCATCTAAAGATATGGATTTCTGTTCATTCTTGAAACATCAGGGAACCTGACAACACTGAGCTTGGATTCCTACATATGACAACTGTCTGGGGGCTAAGTAGTGGCCCCATGATCTCCAGAAGGGGCATCTAACTGGCCTGTGTCCCTTCACCCACCAGCATGCCTGTGACATGCAATACCAAGGACCCAGGTTCTTCAAGTAACCCTCTACTTTCTGAGCCTGACCTCCAAGATCTCAGAAACCTTAACAAATCCTTTTATTCCAGGGTCTTTACTGGAAGTGGAGTTGATCCTAATGAGAACATGTGGTGGCATTTCTGGTTGTCACAATTATTGGGGGACACTCCCAGCAGTTAGAGGGGGGAGGCACCAGATACCCAGTGACATGGGGGAACATGCACTGCTGAACAATGAACTGCCCTGCATCTTGCAGGACTTCTGAATGTCCCGAGATGTCATGTGGGTGGACAACTCATTTATAATCATCCGGGCCAGGAACCTAACTCAGATTTACATACGACACAAAAGTGCTTATGAATGGTTTTGATGTAACTGAATTTTTTAGGAAAGTAACTATTGTGTTCCTTCAAGGGGAGATTTTATATCAGAGTTTGACCACAATGACAGAAAATGACATTACCAAAGGCCACACAAGCTGTGAGTGTGGCTGTGAGTCAGCAGCAAACACACCTATTATCCATCTGTGTTTGTAACTAGTGAATTTCTTGCTGATTCAACATACAGTGGCTGACCCTCACCTGTCCTCGGCCCCTTGCTACCTAAGTGTGGTCTATTGGCTGGAAGCACCAGCATCATTGGGAGTGTGTTAGACACGCAGAATCTCAGGCCCCAGGCAGGACGGGCTCAGCCACAATCTGCCTGTTAACAACATCCCCGGGTGATTCGTCTGCATGTTATTATTTTATTTTTTTTGGCGGCTGGCCAGTACAGGGATCTGAATCCTTGACCTTGGTATCCTTGTTGATAACAGCACCTGCTCTAACCAAATGAGCTAACCAGCCAGCCCCCGTCTGCACGTTAAGTTTTCAGAAGTGCTATTCTAATGCTGTTGCACCCCATCATGTAAATAATGAAATGTACGTATTATTTGTTTATAAATTACTTTTGTATATTTCTTCTTCATACTGTTTTTGGAGCAGTATGTTGATCTCTTAGAGAGTTGTGGGTGTAAGTGGGTTAGAGTAAGTATGGATTTCATTTCAGGATAAGAGAAAAGAATGTTCTAAAATATTTATTACATTAAGAGGGGCTGGGTCTGATAGACCAAGCCATAAATCTGTGTTGAGAATCACTGATTATTTATTCTATGAACTTTAATTGCATGGAGCAAAGGACAGGAAGGTGAACTAAGATATTAAGGTGCTTCCTGTTACTGGTGGAGTTCAGAGACAAGACAGGGAAGTGAGCACATACATAAATTATTTTAATACAAGGTGAAAAGCGCAGGGGGAGGTGTGGGGACAGATGTGTGCCAGATTTGCGTTTCATCAAGGATGTGGAACATGGGCTGGCGGTTAGCTCAGTTGATTAGAACGCAGTGCTGTAATGCCAAGGTCAAGGGTTCGGATCCCTGTACCGCCAAAAAAAAAAGAAAAAAAGAACGTGGAGTCTAATGTAGAATGGGGTCCATGGTGGGAAGGGGAGGTTTCACAGAGAAAGCAGTTTTCCAGCCCAGTCTTGAGAAGGAAGGAGCATGTTCATAAGGCAGACAAAGGAATCAAAGGCTTTATAGGTGAGGGCACTGCATGTGCAAAATTGTAGCAGGTGAATCAGCTCACACTTGGTAATAACAACTATCGTAGCTAACACTGGACATTTATTCGAAGGGCTGCACTAAATACTTTACACAGATTATCTTTTAAAACTCTACTGGGTAGATTCTATTAGTGTCCACCACTTACAGATGAAAGTATGGGGGCACAGAGAGAGTGGGTAACATACCCCAAATCACACAGCACGATTATAAAACCTTCAGTCTACTCCAACTGGCTGATATCAACTAGGCTTGGCTGAGTGCCCCATGTGTTTCCAAAACGACTCCTAGGGGGCAACACTACCTTCACGGAAGACGCTGGAAGACAGTGATCATCAAGTGTGCTGATCTTTAAGGGGTGCAGGCAGTCAACAAATACAGGGTCACCTGAAGAACTTGAGTCTTTGGTGTAGAGTCCTCTTACCTTGCCGCCTCTGATCCATTCTCTATCTCCATTACCTAAATTAATTCCCAGCTCTGTACCACTGCCTCCCTCCCCTGCCAAATGCCCCAAACCTCAATATGTTATTTGTCCTCTGGTTTTATTTCCCTACACACCTTCTCTACCTCTTGCCCCAACTCCCTGGAGGTCCTCCTTGTCCTGGCCATCACCCTTCTTAACATTCAGG
>NW_007772054.1:4662-5038 GCF_000696425.1 Galeopterus variegatus | reverse complement strand
TTTTTTTCATACACCTGTTGGTCACTTGTATGTGGTAGAAAATATTTTTTACATAAGACATAGGAGAGGCTGTGTTAACAGTGTTAGAAATTTTCCTTGTTCTAGGAAGTTCTGCCGATTGACACAGCCATTTACATTGGGAGCTAAAGGTTTTTCCCCATGAATTTTCTTCCATGGGCAGACCAAGGTTCTTGTCTGCCTTTCTTGTCCCCTGGAGCTGCCCTGAGTTTTAATGTTGCACCACCTTCCTTTAACATGAATTTGAGATGGTTTTCTGGATTCTCTGGGTCTCTTTCGTGTCCCTGGGAAATGAAACAAGTATCTGTCATAAAGCTGGAGTTTTTAAACAATATAAAACAACTGAGATCTGCTTAGC
>NW_007772054.1:1966-3628 GCF_000696425.1 Galeopterus variegatus | reverse complement strand
CAAGTATCTGTCATAAAGCTGGAGTTTTTAAACAATATAAAACAACTGAGATCTGCTTAGCTTGGAAAAGCACATTTAAAGAGATGTGCAAACATCTCCAATAACCAATTGGGAGTGTTTTCCATCCCTCATTCGGCGACATTGGTCTTTTGTCCCGCACATCTCCTTAATGCCCGAATGAACAACCACAGAGTGTATTAAAAGAATGGGCTGGAATCATGAGGATTTCATTCTGGTTCTACCTGTGTCAAACAACCACTAACTTTCTAGGTGACCTTGGACATATTCTCTTCCTTTTTCACTTTCCATAACAAATTGGACTAAGTTTCTGTTTCCAAATAAGCCATTTCCAAACCACTGTTAAGATATTTGGGCATGCTATTGTATCATGTGGTGTGATGGTCTTTTGTATATGTGCACCTGGTTAAGCTACCTTCCCCAGCTATTCAATAAAATGCTAAACAAGGAATTGTTGTGAAGGTATTTCATAGATGTGATTGCAATTCAAAATCAGATGACTCTAAGTAAGGGAGATTATTATAGGTAATCTGGGTGGGACTGATTCAATTAGTTGAAAAAATTCTAAAGTAGAGATGAAGCTTCCCTGAGAAAAGGAATTCTAACTGTGGACAAAACTTCTCCCCACACCCAAAAGATCCATCCTGTGCTTCTGGAGGCCCTGCTCTAAGGATTTCAGATTTGCTTAGACACACTCACAATTGTGTAAATCAATTCTTTGCAATTAATTTCTTTTTTTTTTATTATTATACATACACGTGGGGTACAATGTTGATTTTCAGTAATTGTGTACAAAGTGTGGTGGTTAGATCAGTATAGTTAGCTTATTCATCATTGCATAACGCAATCATTCTTTGTGTCCATTGACCAAGTCCTCATTAGCCTACTGTCTCTCCACCTCCCCTCCCCTCCCTTTTCCACCTCTAGTTTCCTAAAAGTGTAACATATTACTGTGATTGTTGCTTCTTTATTTCTTTCTTTCTCTCTGGCTCTATTTATTGTTCATTTGTTTATTGATGGATTCAGCTCCCAGTTATGAGTGAGAACATCTAGTATTTCTCTTTCTGTACCTGGGTTGTTTCATTTAGAATAATTTTCTCCAGGCTCATCCATGTTGCTGCAAATGGTAGAATTTTCATCTTTTTTATGTCTGAGTATTATTCCATTGTGTATATATACGATTTCCTTATCCAGTCATCCATCGACAGACATTTAGGTTGGTTCCATTGGCTAGCTATTGTAAATAGAGCTGCAATAAACATGGGAGTGCAGGTATCCCTTCAACCTGATGTTTTCGAGTCCTCTGGATATATCCCCAGGAGTGGGATTGCTGGATCATATGAAAGTTCTATCTGTAGTTGTTTAAGGAACCTCCATACTGTTCTGCATAATGGCTGTACTAATTTACAGTCCCACCAACAGTGCAAGAGGATTCCTCTCTCTCCACATCCTTGCCAGCATTTGTTATTCTCTGACTTTTTTATAATAGCCAGTCTGATTGGGGTGAGGTGATATCTCAAAGTGGTTTTGATTTCCATTTCCCTGATTATTAGTGATGTTGAGCATTTTTTCATATATCTGTCGGCCATTTGTATGTCTTCCTTTGAGAAATGTCTATTCAGCTCCTTTGCCCATTTTTTAATT
>NW_007772054.1:0-1441 GCF_000696425.1 Galeopterus variegatus | reverse complement strand
TATTGTTTCCTTTGCTGTTCAGAAGCTTTTTAGTTTGATATAATCCTATTTTTTTTCTTTTGTTTTCTGCGCATATGTGGTGTGATTCATAAACTTATTGCCCAGTCCTAAATCCTGGTGTGTTTCCCCTTCGTTTTCTTCTAGGAGTTTTAAAGTTTCAGGCCTTATATTTAGGTCTATAATCCATTTTGAGCTGATTTTGGTATAGGGTGAGAGGTACGGATCAAGTTTCATTCTTCTGCAAATGGACGTCCAGCTTTCCCAGCACCATTTATTGAGGAGGCTGTCTTGTCCCCAATGTATGCTCTTGGTGCCTTTGTCAAAGATCAGTTGGCTGAATAAATTTCTTAATATAACTCCTGTTTCTGTTCTCTGGTTGATGCCTGTCTGATACATATATGTTGTTGCTTACTTAAGCTTTGTATTTAAATACAAAAGTAGACAGAAAACTTAAACACACTTATTCAGAAAGTAATATTTATAACACTACAGTAAAGAAGGCGGTGGCATCACTTGGTATAAATAGAAGGTATCAGACAGGGTTTCAGCAAGAAACAGATGGGACTTCCAAATAAAGATCCATCAAAGATGGTGGATTTACAAAGCAGCTATATTCCTCACTATATTACGCAAGGTATTTAATTCAGGCATTCCCATGTCTTCCTAACATTCCTGTCACTTGGAAAATGCTGGTTAAGGGACTGCCAATTTGCATTCCAGCTCCATGACACTTATCATGCCATCTACTATGGCAGATCACAAATACCTTTGGCCAGATAACACTTTCCACTCTAAATTCTTTGTTATTTTACAAATTTCAGTGCTTTAGTTAAAAAACATCCCAGCCAAGAATTGTAAAGGAGCCCAAAAATGCCTTAAGGTATTCTCAGAAAACTGTATTTCATGAAAACATGCCCAAAATATGCCTCAGTCTTAGCTCCGCACAGGCAACATTTTATTGGGCAGAGCAGGTAAAGGCATATTCACTCTGGGTTA
Organism: Galeopterus variegatus; assembly: GCF_000696425.1. Lineage (NCBI taxonomy): Eukaryota > Metazoa > Chordata > Mammalia > Dermoptera > Cynocephalidae > Galeopterus > Galeopterus variegatus. The sequence goes on along the minus strand of NW_007772054.1, from coordinate 445 downwards.
GGGAGGGAGAGCTGTAAAGGGTACATACTCCTCGCTAAAGAAATGCAAGATGAACCCCCTAAAAACGTATGTGAAAAGTGCCTATGTGCATTTTTAGAGAAGATGACTAGCTTTATTAGATTTTTGTTATTTGTTGTTGCTGTTGTTTTTATTTTTGGTGGCTGGTCAGTACAAACCCTTCACCTTAGTGTTCTAATACCATACTCTAACCAACTGAGCTAACTGGCCAGAATATATTAGGTTTTAAAAGGGGCCAATTCCTTTCCCTATACACACAGTTTATGTAGAACTCTCTTTGGGTTTCACATGATGAGAAAGCTTTGGAACAAAAAAAGGCAAGGAGCTATAGTTGCTCATGTAACTAAAAAGTTTAGGAATTTCTGGCTTCAGGTATGGCTTGATCCAGAAGTATATGTAAGGTCATAGGACTTCATTCCCTTTTTGC
>NW_007772053.1:0-5038 GCF_000696425.1 Galeopterus variegatus | reverse complement strand
TCTATGTCACATCCATCCTGTTTGGGGGTTCACCCACTTGAATTTTTTTATGTCAGATATTATGGTTTTCAGTTCTAAAATTTCACTGTGTTGTTTTATATTGTTAATACTTAGAACACAACATGTGAAATAATAAAAAAAATTAACTGTGTCTATTTAAACTATTCAAAGGGCTTTAGAACACAACATGTGAAATAATAAAAAAAATTAACTGTGTCTATTTAAACTATTCAAAGAGCCTATTCACACTGTGCGCCTGGGCTCTTCCTCTAGGGACTGGACTCCAGGCTGTGGCTCTCGCTGGGCGCTTGTTCCTGCAGCACATTCATGCTCCCTCTGCTGGCTGATGTGCGCCCTCTAGTGGCACTTTTTGACAGCAAATTCCACCCTTCGCGTTTGGAGGGAGTTACATAGTCCAGTAAGAACACAAAAGCTATGGATCCCTCTCCCCAAAAACTGCACTATCAAAGAGCATTAACATAATGCTGACGAAAATTTTAAATAAGGAGTTTCATATATTCTCCTGGGAACTGAGGTCTTACTGTTTACTTCAAAACTATGTATTTATGACCGCATGGGAAATTGTTATACTAGATAAAACTATGTATTTATGACCGCATGGGAAATTGTTATACTAGATACTTTAAAGCCTTTGTCAGAAAATTTCTACATCTAAATAATCTCATCGTTGGAATTTTGTTAATTTTCTGTTTTCCTGAGAATTAGTCACATTTTCCTGGTACTTTATATGTCAAATCATTTCAAATTGTATCCTGAACATGGTAAACATTATCCTGAATCTCACAACAATCCTCTGGAGAATTTTATTTTGTTATTATTGTGGTTTGTTTGAGTTTCACATGGTATGTTCTGTCATTCCTTTAACAAGCAACGGCTCCAGTACAAGTTAGATTTTCAAAGATTTGCCAGGATGTTTCTGTTTGACTCTGTGATGTGCATGTGCCACTCGAACGTTTACTTGAGACTTGCACTTTGGTTTATACAGTATTTTATTGACAAAAGTCTATATTCTTTTGGGGGGGAAGTGTTTTCTGCTCAAGATGAGATTAATCATTACCTTGACACTCAGTTTGTAAATAGTTCATTCACAGGAGTAAAGTATCTCCACATTCAGTAATCACATTATCCCACCACAAACTGACTATTAAAAATCTTATTTTCAATTTTCTCTAAGAGTTTTATTTTCCTATACAGCCAAACATTTCTGCATAAGTACTGTCTCTCTATAGCAAAAAAAAAAAAAAAAAAAAACCAAGAAAAAAAAGGAAAACATAATGAGAATTTCTTTAAACTCATCAGACCACAGGGCACCTGTTACTGTTTCATCTGTCCAGAAAGATGAGTTTTTATCAGCCACTGCTGTACCAGTGAAAATCTATGACCAGAGAGAAAGAATAAAGAAAACAGTGACCTACCCCCCTACTCCTGCATTCACAGATGTCCCTTTCCCCAGCCTTTTCTCCAAAAGAAAGGATTACTTTTGATGTGTGTGTGTGTGTTTCATACCCATTGAACTCTTGCTTAGTTTGGGCTTTCCACAGGTCACATATGAGAGATGAACATGCCACACAGTCTTTTAACACTGTTCCTGCCTTTGGAATCAAGAGATTCACATTTTGCAAGTTTTTATGTATTCCAAGAGTATTTCAGGCTCTGTATGAAATACACAGTCAAGCATCCTCCTGCAAGTATGCTGTGTAAAAACACATAGTTTTACAATTCTTGTTGACTATTCTCTGTTCTGGTTTTTTAGACATCTCTTATCGTATATAAATATTCTTCATAAACTGTTTTGCTTTATTCATTTTTTTCATTCACAACACATCTTTCTGAAAATGTTAACATTATATTCTCACATTCAAATTAGATTTGATATTGTGGCATTTCTTTTGATGACGATCTATGCCTTCTGAAAACAAGGTGGCGGGTGTTTCACCTGTTCATTCTGCTAGTGGAGATGAAATAGCTCAGATTCACCAACACCCTCACCAGTGGGGGTTTCTCTCAGACTTGAGCTTGGTGTTGGGAGCCTCAGTGATTTTTTTAGTGACCTAAAATCACAGCATCCTCTTTCTTGCTTGATACTTTCCTCATGGAAGACATAGCTTATTTGGTGGATTAAATAAATTGCGAATTCATTATACATAAACAGGTCAGTGAGCAAGCCTTGAGCAGCATGATAAGATGTGGGAGAAAATAGATAATTAGTGATGGTACCGAGGGGCGTGCAATTAGTGATGGTACCGAGGGGCGTGCAGCTGGCTTGCATCTGAGATGCACCACAGTGTCTCCTGTAAAAGCACAGAAGCAGTTCTCCTTTGGGCATCAGACATGGCTCGGCTCTCCCTTTCACTGTGGAAGACAGACACAGCTGTCCCTACTTGGTGCTTTGTTCCTTTACCTGTGGACTTTTCTGGTCACTAAGCAGTGACCTAGGGACAGTAGAATGCCTGATTTGTCTTTATCAGCTTTCCTCAGTGTGGGTTTATCCCTTTGAGTGTTTACCTGTTTATTAAACAATTTGTATCAGGAGATGCAATCAGCCATAAGCTTTATTATTCTCCCTTATGTGACTAGGTTTTCCTCTGGGGCCAGTTTCTCTTGTCCCTTGTGTGACATCTCTGACAAGTCTCATGCCTTTTCCAGAACACTTAAATAATACTGCTCTATGGGCATTTCTTGTCACAGGGGAGTCTTCCTTGAGTGCACGGCAATGCTAGTCCTCTGAAGAAGCACTTACTCTCCAGTGTGTCCCCTCCCCCAGCTGGGCTCACCCTGGGCTGTTGTCTGAGATGGTGGTGGGTCAGGTGGACATCAGCTCTCTTTCCTTGTCTATATCCAGCTTCTTCCAGCTAATTCATGTGTGAGGAGAGCAGCCTCCCCTCCGCAGTGCTGGGAGTCACTCCTTCTTCCAAAGAACCCACCTGTCATCACTCCACCCTCCCGCTGCAGAGCAGCGCATCAGCCCAGGCTCGGCTATAGCTTCCTTAGACAGAAAACAGATGTGCACCCCCCAGGTGCACTCCCAAACTTCTGGAGACACCTGTCACACTCTTCAGGAGGTCCCAGAGGGGAAAGATACAATTAAACATATTCATAGCTCCTTAAAAAATAATTTCTTTATTTCTAACCATTGACCACCACAGTGACAGTTTTGTGTTTTTGGAGGGGAGCGGTGTGTGTGTGTGTGTGTGTGTGTGTGTATGTGTGTGTGTGTGTGCGCGCTAATGTCAAAGGGTGACAGTAAAAAATAGCTTTCAAAAAACATGGGGAATTGGGAGCATCTACTGCGTGGAAGCCTCCCCAGAATGAGGCTGGGAGAGTCTCATTTTGCTCTGGGAGAAATGCACTCAATCTGGAGAGTTTATAGAAGGACTCCTATTTGTCAGGCTCACTCTCAAGACCACAAAGAAGGAAAGTCTTGGGACCAGGAAATAGGTTTCTGATTGGAGACAATCCTAGAGGTGAGGTTATTTTGTCACCTTTGTGCATAGGAGGTAATTGATCTTGTTCCTCTGGAGCCCGTGGCTGACTCCCTGCCAGCTCCATTTCTCCTTTAGCTCCATCCACCAAGGATTCAGCATCTTCCTCCAGCATGTATTCCCTGAGTCTTGTCTTCAGCTGCAAATGGCATCTGCCTTCTGAGTTTCCTCTGCCTTTCAGCTCCTGGTTTTGCAACAACCTGATAAATTATCTTCCTACATTTGAAGACACAATTTCTATGTGAGAGCATCTGATTATCAGGTAATCTCCATTATTGTTGTTTGACATATATTCATACTTGTAATTATCAAAGCCACTGTTAAGTGGTTAGTTTGGTTGGTCTTGAATCAGGTGACACCTTTTTCTTATGAAATATTTCAATTTTTTTTATGTGATCCTTAACTTCAGTCCTTTTTTCTGTCCTGTTTTTTATAAAGGTTCCACCTAGAAGATCAGGTAAAATAAACCCTCTGGAAGTGTTATCTCAGTTTTTCTGGTTCATGCACTTTTCTGCTACCCTATCAAATACACCTAGCCCCACCCTGTCAATCACTGTCCAGCACATGCCCCGTGTTATTATTATATGTGATCAGAACTGAAAGTTAATTCATTGCAGTACCAAAGAGTCAGGGTTAGTTTTACGTAGTAGTAATAAATTATTTATATTAATAGTATTGGGTGATATTAAAAAAATTTGATAAGGTAAATAAAACTTATGCCAATTCAGATGGCAACTGGTTCACAAGTCATGAAAATTAGCTAGATGGAGACAAATTAAAACCACCTGGACTTATTCATCAAAAGATGAAAAATGCTTGCTATTAAACTAGCTCTCATTTGGGGGATATTATTGGGAACCACTGGAAAAAGTGTTTATAGAAAATAAAAGAAAATGTAATAAGAGAGAAAGAATTTGGTTGGTGGATAAAGGACTTACACTAGTCTTGTACACTTGAGAGTTCTGGGTTTGCACAGGCTTGTCCTTTCTCCCATGCTCTTGGTCATGGTGCTTGTCAACAACAAACTAACCTCAGTTCAATCTATTTTATCCCAGTTTCCTTAAGATAGCACCAAAGGAAGTCAGGAGAGTAGTTCCTGGTCTTGCAAGTTCCTGATTCCATTAATAGGTATTGAAGTCACAAAAGGAGAAGGGAGGTGCAGGGAGAGGTGACTCACACACTGCACCTGCAGCCCTCAGGTGGACCTGAGGTTCCCAAGGTGCTGCCATTGGCAGTGAGCACTGAGTAGAGTTTTCTATTCTTTTCAATTAATTTCGAAATGCCAGAAAATTTCAAACATAATTCAAATGTTCTTATTCCTTCACCCAGCTGCCCAACTGCAAACACTGTTTGCTTTCTCATTCTTTTTCTGTACATAAATGCATATTTTTTCCTGATGCTTCTGAAAGTAAACTACAGACATGCAAATTGCAAATAATTTAGTGCATTTCTTAATGAAAATGGTATTCTCTTGCATTACCATAGTTCAATTATCAAAACTCAAACTTCACTGCCTAATGCAAGGGATGGTAGCA
>NW_007772052.1:0-5039 GCF_000696425.1 Galeopterus variegatus | reverse complement strand
TAACTTGCTAATAAATTATTTACAAGAAATAAGCTTAAATTTTAGCATATTTGAAATGGATGTTTTTATTCTTTTACATTAATTCATAATTTTAAAACCATATAAATTTAAAATTATCTTTCCTCGGGACATTGGCTTAATTTTGTTTTAATGTTCACTGTCGTTGATGAAAAGTCTTATGCCAGAGACTTGTTCTTGTTTCTTTGTAAATAAACTGTTTTATTCCCTCTGTGGGTGCATTTCAAATCTCCTCTTCATTAATGGTGTTCTGAAATTTCACAATCATGTGTTTTCTACTTGGTTATTTTCTCATACATTTGTTTGTTTATTCTGTTGGGTATTTGGTAGGCCTTTAAATATGAGGACTTCTGTCTTTTTATTTTTTAATGTTCTTGATTTATTCTCTTTTTAAAATTCTAACATTTTCTTGTGCATATTTGTGGAGTACAGTGTGTTGTCTCGACACATGCATTGCTGCACAATGATTCACTTAGGGTAGACAGCATAGTTCTGTATCTGTTAGTCCACGACTTCTCCTTCTCCCCTGCCCCACCCCTGGCACTTCCCTCCCCTCCTGGCCTCTAGTAACCATTATTCATTATTCAAAAAGGTTCTTTTTCCTCCATATCCTATGAGAAACACTTTTTTTTTTTTTTTAGATTCTACATATGTTTGAGACCACATGGTATTCGTCTTTTTGTGCCTGACATAATGGTTCCCATTTCTATCCATGTTGTTGCAAATGATAGGATATTGTTTCATTCTATAGCTAAATAGTATTCTATTGCCACAGTTTTTTTAGTCCACTCATCTGTTGATGGGCGTTTAGGTTGATTTCATCTCTTGGCTATGGTGAATAGCGTTACGATGAATACGGGAGTTCAGGTGTCTCTTTGATATATTGATTTCATTTCCCTTGGGTATACACCCAGTAGTGGGATAGCTAAGTCATAAGCAGATCTATTTTCGGTTCTCTGAGGAATCTTCATAGTGTTTTCCACAATGTCTTTACTAATTTACATCCCCACCAACAATGTAGGAGGGTTCCCTTTTCTCTGTATCCTCATCAGCATTTGTTATTTTCTGTCTGGTTGATAATAGCCATTCTAACTGTGGTGAGATGATATTATGTAATTTTAATCTGCATTTTCCTGATGATTAATGATTTTGAGCATTTTTTCATGTGCTTGTTGTCCATTTGTATGTCTTCTTTTGAGAAATATCTGGTGAGGTGCTTTGCCCATTTTTTAGTTGGGTTGTTTTTTTGCTGTTGAGTTGTTTGAATTCCTTATGTATTCTGGATATTAGCCCTTTGTCTGAAGTATACTTTACAAACACTTTCTCCCATTCTGTAGGTTATCTCTTCACTGTGTCAATCGTGTCCCTTGCTATGCAGAAACTTCTTAGTTTGATGTAGTTCCATTTGTGTATTTTAGTTGCCCAGCCTTTGTGTTCCCAGTCAAAAAAGCACTGCCCTCTCCCATTTTATGTAGCATTTCTTTTATGTTTTCTTCTGGTAGTTTCATAGTTTCAGGTCTTAAATTAAGGTCTTTAATCCATTTTGAGTTGTTTTTGTGTATGATGAGAGATATGGGTCGTTTCATCTTCCACATGTGCATATCCAGTTTTCCCAGCACCATTTATTGAAGAGGCTGTCCTTTCCCCACTGTGTATTCTTGGAACCTTTGTTGAAAATTAGTTGGCTGTAAATGTGTGGGTTTGTTTCTAGGCTCTCTGTTCTGTTCCATTGGTCCATGTGTCTGTTTTATGCCAGTACCATGCTGTTTTGTTTACTATAGCTTTATAGTGCATTTTGAAGTCAGAAAGTGTGATGCCTCCAACTTTGTTCTGTTTGCTAAAGATGGCTTTAGCTATATGGGGTCTTTGGTGGTTTCATACAAATTTAAGATTGTTTTTTCTATTTCCAGTCTAGCAGCTTCTATGGTGCCCTCTGAGGCCCTGTTCTCCCCTGCAAACTCTAGGCAATGTCACACAAAGGGCTCAGCTGTGGCTTTTGCTAGCTCTTGCTCCATGTGCTTCAACTTCTTCCCAGCTTTCACAAGGCCAGCCCTGAAGTGGCCAGGGCTTGAAACGGTAGCGGCAGTTTCTTCTTCCTCTTGCCATGGTTTCTCCTGCTGTCACAAACTCCGTAGGTCTCTCCTATTTTCCCAAGCTCCAGAGGTTCCAGGTTGGAAGTCTTTGCTTTTCAATACTTGTAAGTTGGCCAGTTGCAGGGGAGAGTAATGCTGGGGACTGTCTATTCTGCCATCTTGACAACAACACTCTCTAAAGTCATGGGTCTTTTAATGTGGGAAAGACTCTCTTTTATAACTTCTTCCATACTTTCTTTATTCTTTCTCTCCAAAATTTTTAGAATACATTTTATGTTTTTTATTTTATAAAAATGCAAAATAAAAAATATATTTTTATTTTATATGAAAATTTATATAAAAATTTTAATGTAAATTTATTTAAAATTTTATCTTACCTCATCTCTTTTCTGAACTTTGATAAATCAAGAAATACATAGGCATGATTGTTTTGGCTACTTGTATGCTGCATTTCTTTTTCATCTTCAGTCTTTCTGTTGGATTCGTTTGGATTTTCACAGTCATTATTTAAATTTCACAATTATTTTTTTTTTCACTGAACAAATATGCTGTTCTTGCTCTATGTATGTATTATGTTATTAAGTGACTCTGAAGTTCCAATTTTTTTAAAGTTCTTTTCTGTTCCCTGAATTGTTCTTGTTTTATTGAGTCTATTTTTTTTTTTTTAAGTTCAAAATTTCCCTTTTGTATTCAAGGCATTTCTTAAGCATTTGGTAGTTCTTAGTTGTCTATGAAGGACAGAGGCAAAACAAAAAGTTGATTTGGAGGTGGTGTGTTGAGCTGGTCTTTTGATCGTTAGGCATCACTTCAGGATATTTGGTTGATAAGCTGTGTTGAGACACCTCCTTCTGAATGACTGTATTGGGGACATGTTGCTCAGATCAGGGTCCCAGAAGCTAAAGATTTCATTCAATTCTGGTTCATTTACATAAAAAATCTTATGTTTTTGTGCTTTGGTTTCTTTCTTTGAGAAAGGGAGTCAAACAGTTTGGGAAGCCATTTGGAAAGGAGTGTTTGTATGTGTGTGTATGTGTGTTATAAATATACAGGTATTTGTATATACTCAAAATATTTTTACTGATAAGAATACATAAACAAAAAATATTTTGGAGCTCATTGTTGACAACAATATATCCAGTTCATGAATAAAAATGATCAAATCTTTAGGATTTTACCTATATAATATCAAATTAAATGGTCTTGCATATCACATTAAATTGACAATTAAATTAATTTAATTATGTTATCTACATAACCAAAATTTGAATATAGACAAGTGAGAAAATTGGATGTGGACAGTGAGAAAAAGTGCCAATTCATTTTTATATTAAACTAAATATCCTTATCTGTGCTAGTGCATTAATATAAAATGATTGTTGCTATGTAAAATTACTCTAAACAGTGTTATACTACTTAATATATGTACATGTTAAGCTTCCTTCTTATGAGAATAATTTGAACTCCCAAAGTACAAGAGAGCTAGTACCATAGTGCCCTATGCAAAATGCAAATCAGTAGAATTCTGTGGAGATTCTGACCATGATGGAGCACCAGGACACAAATGAGTAATCTGGCTAATTCCTCAGGGAATTCATAAGGGACATTATCTAGTTTCTATCATCTCATTACTCAGCAAATACTTACTTTGTGCCCACAAGGCAGTCTGGGAAAAATAATATTAAAAAGCACAAATGACAAAATTTTTGTGTTACAAAAACTTAATACAATTTTTGCTTTTTTAGAAAGTTTTTATAAATTCATTTTAATGAAACTTAATTTATTGTGCAAAGGATTTTCTTAAGTTATTTTGCTAGACAAAATGACTAAAATATACAGGAAAACTCATTTGACCCATGTCATCTGACTCACTCCTTAACTCCTCCCCTTTCTTTATTTGCTCTTTTCTCTGAGAGAGTCATTGAAGTAAAAATGAGGAGCACTGCAGTCAGAAAGTGTCTCTAACATTTTCTGGTTGTAATCCTGAGCAAGTTAGTTGATTTCTCAGTCTTGATTTGTCATCTGCATAAGGATGACCACAGTGAACTCATCGAGATGTTGTGAGTATCAAATAAAATAGCATGCATGCCAATGCCCAACATTATGCAAAGTGTACAATACAGTCTTGAAAATGCAATTCCTCTCCCAGTATAATTTTTACTCTTTCTGTTCAGGTTTCCCATATTCCAGTTGATGTTTAGTTAAGCTCTTTGCAATGTGTTTGTCTCCAGCTTTTTACACGATTTCCTTCACATCTTAATACTGTTTATTTAAATCCTTCAGAAAATATAGCCCTCTAATACTAAGAAATCTTAAGCACACTAGACTCAGCCATTCTTCTATGAACAATTTTCTTTCTAAAATCCAAGTTACAGGAAACATGAGCATTTTCCGTGGCGGAGACCTTAAAGAAAATGTTATATTCTCCAATGTGTTAAAAAAAAATGTATTTTTGGAGATAATTTTTATCATTTAATGGCATCACTAACCAGCACTGGATTTTTCTAAGAACAATTTTTTACACTATAAATTATCCTTGTCCTTTATTTCTCCTCCTTATTTTGTCAGTTTTTTGGCTATTTTTACAGTTTGTTAGTGTATCCATCAGAGGATGGGAAATTGAAATAAAAGATGAAGCTCACATTCAGGGAGTACCTTTGCAACATAAAATGGACCTTCAGGAATGAAAGAAAAACTGTCTGGCTGTGGAAATCTTAATGGCTGAATTATACTCACCATTTGATTTCAGACTGCTGTGCACACAGTGCTGGTCAGCTACTTACACTCGATTTTCTTTCTGAAATGGTTGATGGGTCCCCATTTCTACAACGATATCTGTCCACCCAGGCAATCAAGCATGCCAGCCGAATGTCTTGATCTCTGACTGGTGGTCGAGATGTCTGAGCACAGCTTTCAGCCTCCTCCTATTCT
>NW_007772051.1:0-5039 GCF_000696425.1 Galeopterus variegatus | reverse complement strand
ATACCAGGTTTTTGGTTTTTTTTATTTAGCCAGCTGCTAAATAAATCAATTACAGTCCTAAGCTGCATTCGTAGAATTGTAACATTCAGATCAGAGAGGCGGAGGTATTCTTTTTAGAATTCTTCTCTTCTCTGTAGTTCTGGTGGTCATTATGCCAAATGGATATGACCAAACTGAATGGTTCCAGAGTGGCCAGCTTAAAATTCAGTCATAGACTGAGTAGTTCTCCTCAGTAGAACCTTATCCCTATTATAACACTTGTCACCTAGGACATGTTGAAATTATGTCTTTAAATGCTTCCTTTCTCAGTGACCATGCATTTCTTGAAGGAAGGAACTCTACCCTTCATTTCGGTATTCATAGGGCCTGGTAGAATACCTGGCACATGGTAGGTCGTTAGTAAAGTTTAAATGAATGAGCGAGCAAGTGAATGAAAGGTATATCCTGCAGAAATGACATCAGAGCATGAACTGAGAAAGGATCCCAGGGAGCTCAGTCTAGACTAGAAGAAAGAAGACCCGAGGGAGATATGAGAACTATCTTCAAATATGTGAAAGGCTGTCATATGCATGAAATTGTGAAACAAGGTTGTGCCTCTTCAGGGGGAAGGTGCGGAATGGCCAGTCTCTTGAACAAACAAAGAATTTGAGAGCTGTCTAAATATAAAAGGAGTTACATTTTAGGACAATGCCCTTTCCATCTCCTGAACCAGCAGTGTGAAGGCCGTCTGGTGGGGAGTGGGAGAAAGGGTTCTGCATGGTGTGCAAGGCTAAGCAGGGGGCTTACTGAAGCATGCAGCTGTCTCGTTACCACTTTCTGCAGTGCCCAGAACAGTGTCAGGCACACAGAAGTCACTTAATAAATATTTGCTGAACAAATGAATAACAGTTTTTTCCCAATCAAAGATTAATTCAGCAAATACTTATCCAATGTTTCTATGTGTGAGGTCTGGGACTCAGCCCCCATCATCGAAGGGGAGTGAATCATACTGGTCGGAGCACAAGATAGAGCCAAACTGTCTGGGTTTGAAACCCATTACTGCCAATTACTTTCACTTGTTGTGCCTCAATTTTCTCAATGGTAAAATGGGAGTGAGATAGCACCCACTTCAAGGAATTATTTTGACAATTAAATTATTAGTACTTGGCATTAACTACTCAAATGTTTATAATGATTATCATGGTACATATATGCTAGCAAGAGCTAACCATAAATTACTATTATGTAATGGATGCTCTGATGGGTAGGTCTGGACTGGAATATGTGAGCACTTGGACAGGCTAATAATTAGACACTGCATCAAATCAATGTGCTTTTCCATCTTTATTCAGCTTTCATTAGAGGACGGGCTGAGCACTTTGGGAGGCAGGACCGCTGCTCACCTGTCAGAGTTTTTGCGATGGTACTTCCTCCTTCCCCCAGAGTTGTCCAGGGACCCTCTCAGGAGGGAAAGGTGGAGAAAGGAGGCCTACTGGTGTCAAGACTCACGCTTATACCCAAAGTCCTGAGCAATTCCATTCTGGCCCCAAACCTGCAGACCCGATTGGGCCAAACAAACACTCTGCAGTAAAACAGATGTGACACTCTTGGAAGGCAGTTTAATGTTTGTTTATTTGTATATTGCCCCTCCCACTCATTTAAGCCCCATGAAGGCCAAGGACCATGTCTGTCTTATTGACCTTTATCCCAAGCACCTAGTACAGTGCCTGGCATGATATAGGTGCTCAATAAAGATTTGTTTGAATAAGCGTCATAAAGTGTTTCTTCTGTTGCCAGCATTCTTTCCCACTTTTTCCCTGTTACCTCCATTTGCCATCACCTTTTGCCTGAATTTTCTTCCATTTCCTGTTTTTATGGAGTATGAAACCATGGAGTAAAACGTCCATTTTTGCTCTTTTTTGTTGCTGTTTTCTTTTCTTTCCTCTTCTTTTAGCATATAAGAATCAGTGTTGGGATTCAGCTCTCTAGCCCACAACAATTTTATTATTCTTTTCTGAAACTTTCTCAATAGAAGCTCAACACTGAGGTCTCTTGGTCTTTTCTTATGTTTTCATATGAGTAAGATTTTTCTCCTCAGTGAAGACATAGACCCTCTAAGAACAGAATTTCTTTTCTAACCCAGATAGTGGTTGGCTGAGTTCTGGGCAAGTAAATCTCAATAAACACTAGGGGGTTAATCAGCATCACTTTTTAAACCCATTGAGACTTAGGTATGTTATACTTAAAATGTCATAAATTCCAAATCAGTGGATTCTGAAATTGTTACAACCTTATAGTGTACAAAATTTAATTAACTAAACACTTTTTGTGTAGAAATTACATAATAATGTGTTCTCAAAAATCCTGCGAAATAATTTCTTACAGGTGATTCTCTGTTTAAATGGAGAAACTGGGGTCCTTTGTCTGGTGACATATCTCTGCACACATTTCTGCTTCATATCAATTCAGCAGGATTATCATCATAAAAAAGGAACACACTTTCATCTAAATGTTAAGCTCCGCTCCCCCGGCTGATAGAAATTCTTTTGATGAAGACCACAGCCAGAAACATGGTTAAAGACCATTTCACCTGAAAGCCTCTCATTCTAGATTTTTTTTTTTTTTTGGTTTACCATCTTGCTTATCATTTATAGATATCCAAATACCTAAGAAGCAAGCCCAAAAGATGATTGAAACTTTTGATCCAAGAAATAACTCACGCATTTGTTTTGCTTTGCTCTAATCTTCAGAGCTGTGCATCATGGTGACAAGTCCTCAATTTTAAAAAACAGATTTTCCTTTGGGCTTTTCTCCCCCTTTCATTGTGGTAATATTTTCTCCTATCTCCCATCATCTAAAAAAGTAGGTGTAACAGTCTAATCATCCTTTACCAACTTTTCTGCAAGAACAAAGCAGAAAATATGAAGATATAAATCAAGAATTGTTATTATTGTTTATGTAGTAGTGATATATGGTTCCTCTGAGCTCTGTGTTTTACATGGCCACTTTGAAAACACAGAATGCTGCTCAGGCACAAGCGATTTGTTTCTGAGCCCCGTGCTTGGATATTTCTAATAAATATTATTCTGCCTCTGATTTTATGATATCAACAAGATACCAATGCAATAAAATATTTTCAAATTCCCGGTATTAAGTCTAACATTGTCAAGCAAAGATAGTGACCCTGAATTTCAAGAATGGTAGGTAGACAAAACATTAGGCATAAAATAGCTAAATTTTTGTAAATCATAATAACAATCATGATAGTTTCATGCATGGGACAATGTCTGGAAGGATATATAAAAACATATTAGGCCATGTTATTTCAGGATAGAAATCATAAGTGATTTTAATTTTAATTATCTTTTTCTTTTGCTTATCTATATTAATTTTTTTCTGTGAATGTATGTTACTTTTGAAATAAAAAAGATCCTTTTCAAAGAATAGTACTTAGGAAGAGTTGATAAGACTAAGTATAAAAATAGAATGAGTAACATTTTTTAATGGAAAATAGGGACTTCTTTTTTTTGCTTCTGAGAGAGCAAAAATCTGATTAATCTATAATTTCTGATTTCATATTGTGCACGTTTTCTGTTAGCTTTGATAAAAGCACTGACTATCTACTGTCCACCCCTTCCCTATATCTAAGCCAGGCCAATATGTCTACTTGCCAGATACCAGGAGTAGCAAGTAGCAAACTCTTATTTCCCAGTGAAAAAATAGACTTCCCATTTGATTCCCAACTGGCCCCCACTCCCATCTTATTTCCACTTGGCTCTTGATTCTTGGCTTTTTCTCCTGACTATAACCCTGTAATACCCTCAGGACACCGTGTAGACTTGGTCTGAACTGAACTTTCCAGCTCTGAAAAGTGGAGATTTCTTTCACCCACAAACCCATGTCCTGGTTGCCATACGTTCCCAGGTCTCCTAACTCCTTGACCTTCTCCCTGGTCTCAAGACCACCAAGGAAGACAAGACCAAAGCCCCCTCTTTATTATAATAACCCACCATCTCACCTCTTAGTGCCTCATCTTGCAGTCTTATTTGGAAACAGAATTGCTTACATAAAATGGCAGAGAAGGCTGGACCAAAAGATACACTGTTGTAGTGTTTAGGGTAGGGGTCACAGGTCAAACATCTGGGGGATGTTCAGGAGTATGAACCAGAACGGTCACATCCATGGTTTATGGCTGGTGTTTGTCCTGACTGGTCAGTACCCATGCCTTATCACTGTTAAATATTTTGATATTCTCAGAATAAAGTTTTAGTGTTGTAAATTGACAGCACTTACAAGAGACCTGAACTTGAGTATGACTGAGATCCAGCCACTTACCTCCTCTAAGCTCTGGTTTACACTCTGGGAAAATGGGGATCACTAATACTGTCCTGTCCACTTCAAAGAGTTACTGTGATGATCAAATTGTCATAGTGGATGCAGAAGTTCTTTATAAACTGTGGGGATACTGTGCACAGGCAAGGTATGATGATAAAAATGATCGGTGATGATAACAATGTTGGTGCTGAAGGTCAAGGTGATAGTAATAATAAAGAATAAAAAGAAGACAAACTTGGGAATGCAGTGGACTGTCCTTATCTAGTTCAATATGTTCAAACATTGCTCCCTGGCTCACAATTCACAGAAACAGCTAGACAGAAGCATATAAACTAGCAACATCAACTTTCTCTGGTTTAGGCCATTGTAGCTCCCAGGCTGTTTACGGGCCCAGTGCTGACAGACACTTCCCTTTGTCTATGGACATTCGTTCTATGATTTATTTTACCTACTGGCTGGGGAACCCTTCTATCTTGTAATTCTCAACACCTGGGACGACCCTTGATGTCCATCTAATGATTGGCTAGGACCTGGAGCCAGCAAAATGGAAGTGTGGAATTATCCCACTGGGTTCCTGCACCCCTCCTCAACATAGTCTGAGCTGGATTCTCCTGTGCCTCCTTCTGATACATGTCCCGTGATCCCCAAACCCATTCTGCAAGTGTCTTGGGTGAGCTGTTGATTGTGTCCCAATGGAATTAGTAATTGGCTCCCTCCCTCCGTCC
>NW_007772050.1:8313-8614 GCF_000696425.1 Galeopterus variegatus | reverse complement strand
CGGGAGCGCCGCCGCGCTTCCCAAGCGGCGCACTATCTAGTGCGCCACCGGGCCGGCCCTTAACAAGTTTTTTAATTTCCAAAATCTAAAAATAGAAATAGTTTGTACCTTACATGGTGGTTATGAATAGTGTATGAGTTAATACACATAAAGCACATAATATGATGTTTGACACAGTGAATGCTAAGTGAACATTCATTTTTCTAGTAAGTAGTTTAAGAATTTTTTGATCCTCTTTGTTTTTTTTTTTTTTTTCTGTGTGCCTGGCCTTCAGGGGAATCCGAACCCTGACACTTGGGGT
>NW_007772050.1:5762-6751 GCF_000696425.1 Galeopterus variegatus | reverse complement strand
GTTCAGCCTTTTCCAGCCAAAAGAGAGCAGGATTTGTTTTAGGAAAAGCTGTAATTCATCTAAATTCTCAAAACTTTATATAGAAACTATTGAGACAAAACCAGTGTTTGATTAGTTATCATTCTTTAGTGTTTTCTTTTTGACCTCTCTCTCTATTCCTTTCCATTCTTAAGAGGAATTGGGAATGCCAACATCATGAAGGGGTGAGGGGGCTGCTTCCATGGGGGCCTGGGTACTGAGCCAGGAGCAGGCATGGGAAACTGCAGATTAGTGAATGGAGGGTTCAGGGTCACGTTGGGCCCCAGCACTGCAGATGCTGTAGGGACAAAGAAGAGGGTGAATGAGCAGGAGACATGGCCACCAGGATGGAGGCTCTCCCTTCCCCGAGAATCACTGGAATCAGAGCGAGGCATCCCAGCAGATGAGGGCCATAAGGACGGGGAATTGTGCAGTTTGTCTCCAAGTGAATTTAATGCTCTCCCTCAGGTTGAGAATTATTCTAGTAGAGAACTTGCTCCCCATTCACCGAGACCCTGTGACCCTTGTCAGCCAAGATGCAACACCTAAGCTTCCCCTGCCTCTGACAGCTTCCCCAGAGTGTCCCTGGCACGTGGTGCCTCTGACAGCCTCCCCAGGGTGTCCCTGGCACGTGAGCCACCATCCTCCTGGGCTATGTTCTTTATTTTCTTGATGTGCTCTTCATTTTCAGTCATGTGTTTGTTTCACTTTTGATGGTTTCTATTGCTATAACTTCAAGTTCATGTCTTCTACATGTGTAACTTGCTGTTAATCACATTCTATGTATTTTATCATTTTAGACCTTGTAATCTTATCTGTAGAAATTCACTTTGGGTCTTTTGTATATTTTAAGATATCTCTACTTAAAATGTTTAATCTTTCCTCCACCTGGTTGAATAAATGGAATATAGTGTAATCCCTTGGTTGTTTTCAGTTGATTTATATTTCTCTTCATTTCTCCTATTTTCATT
>NW_007772050.1:3575-3965 GCF_000696425.1 Galeopterus variegatus | reverse complement strand
TATAGGATCCAAACCCGCAGCGGGAGCGCTGCTGCGCTCCCAGCGCTGCACTCTCCTGAGTACGCCACAGGCTCGGCCCTCACTCTGGTTTTTAAAAGCTTTTAGCCTAGACGTCCAACCCAGAAATAGGATGTGGTACTGGAATGCAGCAATTTCATGTGAGATATCCAGCTATTATGTG
Source organism: Galeopterus variegatus (assembly GCF_000696425.1). Classification (NCBI taxonomy): domain Eukaryota; kingdom Metazoa; phylum Chordata; class Mammalia; order Dermoptera; family Cynocephalidae; genus Galeopterus; species Galeopterus variegatus. Next base: position 3,784 of record NW_007772050.1, on the reverse strand, counting down.
ATGAATTGTGTCTCTCCCAAAATTCATATGTTGAAGCCCTTACTGTGGTACTTTAGAATGTGATGTATTTTGAGGTAGGGTCTTGAAAGTAGTGATTAAGTTAAAATGAAGCTGTTAGGGTGGGCCCTGATCCAGTCTGACTGGTGTTCTTATCAGAAGAAGAAATTTGGACATGCAGAGAAAGAGACTCTAGGGATGTGCACACAAAG
>NW_007772050.1:2236-2671 GCF_000696425.1 Galeopterus variegatus | reverse complement strand
AGTTTATCAGATAACCCAGTCCTTCTTAATTTATCTCCTTTTCTTGGGGATTATCCTGTTAAGCTTTTGGTTGAGAGCATGGCTTTCTTTCCCATCATCAGTCACTTTGAAAGACTGAGATCTAGCCCTTCTAAGATTAATGGCCTGCTTTTCAGCTTCCTACCCCACATAGTTAAAAATGTTACATGAGAGAGACTCCAACACTGTGTTTGAAGTAGGTCTCTTTTGCTGTTGAGTCTTTATTTCCAAAATTTGAAATAGGTCCCTTTTGCTGTTGAGTCTTTATTTCCAAAGAACTAAGAGACTAGAGATTTCACTCTGGTTTTTAAAAGCTTTCAGCCTCGATGTCCAACCCAGAAATAGGATGTGGTACCGGAATGCAGCAATTTCATGTGAGATATCCAGCTATTATGCGATGAATTGTGTCTCTCCCAA
>NW_007772050.1:0-239 GCF_000696425.1 Galeopterus variegatus | reverse complement strand
TAGTCAGGGACCTCACATGGGCCCTGGGAGAGGAATCAGATATCAGAACCCAGAGAAGAAGTTGATGGTTGGGCACTGGTGGGTCCTTGGAGCCTGGCACCTCCTGGATCCTTCCTTACTCCCAAGCCTGTCTCCACTTAGCAGCACAGACATGAGAACAGAGGCGGCAGTGCCAGGACTTTTCCCAGCATGGCTACCTTTATTCACACTATATACAACCCCCATTATATACAGCGCCC
>NW_007772049.1:0-5040 GCF_000696425.1 Galeopterus variegatus | reverse complement strand
CCCCACAGCACCGTCCCCTTCCTCGCCCACAGCTGTCTATCCACACCCTGGAGGACCCACGGGACCCGCGGCACTTGCTGGTGATGAAGGGCGCCCCCGAGCGCGTGCTGGAGCGCTGCAGCTCCATCCTCATCAAGGGACAGGAGCTGCCGCTGGACGAGCAATGGCGTGAGGCCTTCCAGACTGCCTACCTCAGCCTGGGAGGCCTTGGCGAACGCGTGCTCGGTGAGATGCCCTGGGCAGGGTAGGAGACAAACCAGCGTGCTAGGAGGAGCCAACATAGACCCTGCCCAGCCTTCCGGGTTCAGCCCTTGGAGGCCTTGGCGAACGCGTGCTCGGTGAGATGCCCTGGGCAGGGTAGGAGACAAACCAGCGAGCTAGGAGGAGCCAACATAGACCCTGCCCAGCCTTCCGGGTTCAGCCCTTACCCTGACCTTTCTCATCCCTGGCTGACAGCTGATCACCCTTAACTTTCCCTGTTTCTGTCTTCACCACTGTCTATGCTCAATTTCTACCTTGACCCCAAGTCCTTCCCACCTGTCTTCACTTGGAACTTTCCCACTCTTACCTGACCTGTAACCCCTTGATTTTTGCCAGTCTTTGTCCCAATTGATGAGCTGCCTTTGCTTTGACCTCCACCTTTTGGTGGCCTTCTCTTGACCTTTGACCTTTCCCAGTCCCTGCCACAATTCAAGACTTTCCCCAATATTTGTCCTGACTTCTGACCTCCCCCATTTTTTGTCCTGACCCTTAAACTTCCCTAGCCCATGTATCTACCCTGGAAGGCACAGACCTGTGGTCCAATTTTGGGTCTTTCACTTTACTGCTCTGTGACTTCTGGCAAGAAGTGTCTCCTCTCTAAGTCTCAGTTTCCTCATCTGCAAGATGGGGATGAGCCTCACAGGGTGGTTGTGAGGATGGATTCAGATAATGCGAGTGAAGGATTCAGCACAGGGTCAGGTATCCATAGGTGCTTAGTGAAGGGGCCTAGTTATTTTACTCATGTTCTGGCCCTGCTCCCAGGACTCTTGTCTGACTTCCCTGTTTTTCTGGTTAGGCTTCTGCCAGCTCTACCTGAATGAGAAGGACTACCCACCTGGCTATGCCTTCGATGTGGAGGCCATGAACTTTCCATCTAGTGGCCTCTGCTTTGCGGGACTCGTATCCATGATTGACCCACCCCGGGCCACCGTCCCTGATGCTGTGCTCAAGTGCCGCACAGCAGGCATCCGGGTATGCCACTGGGGAGAGGACCAGGCAAGGGTGAGAACAGAGGAATCCTGTGACAGAAACCACCTAAAACTGGCTTGAACCAAAATATATTGGTTCATGATACTGAAAGTTCTGGGGAACAAGCTTCAGATATAGCTGAATCCAGGGGCTCAGTCATTAGGAATTTGCCTTTCTCCGTGTCTTAGCTCTCCTTTCCTCTCTGTTGGCTTTAATCTCAAGCAGTCCCTACATTTGTGTGGGGTCTTCCCCCCCCCAGCAGCTCTAACTTACAGATCCCCCCTGTTCAGCCACCCCACAGAAGGAGAGTGCCTCTTTTGTAGTAGTGCCAGATTGGGTCACATGTTCATCCCTAAACCAGTCACGGTGGCTGGAGAATAGAATATCTTAACTGGCCAGGTCTAAACTTGCTTGCCCAATCTTGGCCAGAGACCTCACTCCAACCAATGGCTTAGGAGAGAGGGTTGATTCCCCTAAGACAAGTCGAGAGTGGGGAGCCAATACTGGAGCAAGCAGTGCCCGAGCCCTTCCCATGGTCTGTAAGGCCCTCTAGCACCTGGACCTTGGTTACCTTTCTAAGCTCATTCCTTAGCCCTCTACCTTTTGTTCACTCCTCTCTAATCATGCTGTCCTCCCTGCTGTTCCTCAACAGTTCAGGCATGTTCTCACCCCAGGGCCTTTGCACTGGCTATTCCCTTTGCCAGGAACACTCTTCCCCCAGATTTCCACATGGCCAGCTCCCTCACCTCTTTCGGTCTCTGCTCAAATATCACCTTCTCATTGAGGACATTCTTGTGCATACTTAAAATTGAACCACCACTTCCTCCACCAAGCTTAATTTTTTTCATCTTTCTAACATTCATTTCTTTATTTTATTTATTTTCTGTCTTCCCCCACTAGAATGTCAGCTCCACAAGTACAGGGATTTTTGCCTGTATTGTCCCCACTGTAGCCCCAGGCACATAGCAGGTGGTCATGCTTGGCTGAATAAATGAATGAGTGTATCAGCAGACGTCTACCAGGCAGGACAGGGTACTGGATTGATCTGAAGGGGTCAAAGGTCTAATGGCCCCCCCATAGGTGATCATGGTGACAGGTGACCACCCCATCACGGCCAAGGCCATTGCAGCCAGTGTGGGCATCATCTCAGAAGGCAGTGAGACAGTGGAGGACATTGCTGCTCGCCTCCGCATGCCTGTGGACCAGGTTAATCGGAAGTGAGCCACCCTCAGCCCTCCCCAGGGATCTCCTTATGCCCCAGGCAGACTGAGGCCCCAGGGAGTTCCTCCCACCTCCCTCCCCAGGGATGCTCGAGCCTGCGTGATCAATGGCATGCAGCTGAAGGACATGGACCCATCAGAGCTGGTCGAGGCGCTGCGTACCCACCCCGAGATGGTGTTTGCACGCACCAGTCCCCAGCAGAAGCTGGTGATCGTGGAGAGCTGCCAGCGACTGGTGAGACTCTGCTGATGAGGGTGGACAGATGGGCTGGGCTGGTCTCTCACTAGCCACCCACCCACTTGCACCCACTGCCTGCAGGGTGCAATCGTGGCTGTGACGGGGGATGGTGTGAACGACTCCCCAGCCCTGAAGAAGGCAGACATCGGAGTAGCCATGGGCATCGCTGGCTCAGATGCTGCCAAAAATGCAGCCGACATGATCCTTTTGGATGACAACTTTGCCTCAATTGTGACGGGCGTGGAGCAGGGTCTGGGCCAGGCCAGGGAAGGGGCAGGCAATGTGGGCACAGGAGGAAGCGGGCTGTGAGGAAGCTGAGGTGTCTGCTGTACCCCTGCAGGTCGACTGATCTTTGACAACCTGAAGAAGTCCATTGCCTACACATTGACCAAGAACATTCCTGAACTGACGCCCTACCTCATTTACATCACTGTCAGCGTGCCCCTGCCCCTCGGGTGCATCACCATCCTCTTCATAGAGCTCTGCACCGACATTGTGAGTCTACAGTCAAAGCCCCCACCCACACAGTGCCCACAGAATATGCCCACAGACAGACATGATGGACAGAGACCACCATGAACACTCAGACCCAGAATGACTCAGACAAGACGTGTGTACAACAGACAGCTAGAAGTGGACTTACAGGTGGGCAGGCATGGACAGACTCATGGGCACACAGGAATTCAGATATGGACACTCAGACAAGCAGATATTAATAGACACAGATATCTGGTTAAACTTGGATCACACACAGACCTCTCTGAATAGTTATGGATAAATAAACACCCTCAGATAGATGGAAAAAAGCCACAGATACAGCCAAGATACAGACAGATGCATGGCTGTGTTGACAAATACTTATTCAACAACATTTATATAATGCTTACTCTGGGCCAGGCACACGTTAATTCACTTAATTTTGTCCTTGTAACCACCCGATGAGAGGGTTTTTATTATTATCATCCTCATTTTACTGATGAGCTCATTAAGACATACAGGTTGAGTGGTTCGCCCCAGGTCACATGGCTGGTAAGTGGCACAGCTGAGATTTGAGCCCAGGGAGTCAGTTCTTGAGCTCTTGATAAATATACTATGCTGCTGCTTTGTAGTCACAGATTGGGGGGTATGGGAGGACACAGGGAGAGACTGAAGAGACATAGAGATAGAGGGTGACATAGAGACATAGAGACAGGGACCCAGGGATACACACAAGAGCAGACACACAGTCACAGAGAAAGAGACTAGAGACAGGGACAAAGAAACAGAGTAAGGGACAGAAAGAGAGAGAGAACAACAGGGAAACAGAGGCCATGCCCAGAGCACCCCAGAGACCAGAGTACAAGAAGGAGAAGGCGGGAGGGGAGGGAGAGGTTGCACGGGCACAAGAGAGCTAGAGACGGTGGAAATAAAGGCAGTTATTCTTATAGAGACGGACACCATCAGTGCTCTGATGGAGGCCAGCTGGACCCAGGCTGTCCAGGCAGGTGTGGCTGTGTGGTCACTGCAGGTCCTGCCTCTTAACCTCAGTTCTGCTCACATTTGAGGGGGGAGGTGGACTCCAGATTGCAGGGGACAGGGGCCCACAAGAGAGCTAGAGACGGTGGAAATAAAGGCAGTTATTCTTATAGAGACGGACACCATCAATGCTCTGATGGAGGCCAGCTGGACCCAGGCTGTCCAGGCAGGTGTGGCTGTGTGGTCACTGCAGGTCCTGCCTCTTAACCTCAGTCCTGCTCACATTTGAGGGGGGAGGTGGACTCCAGACTGCAGGGGACAGGGGCCCAGGCAAATCCTCAACCTTGATTCCTTCCACTCCTGGCCAGTTCCCATCTGTGTCCCTGGCATATGAGAAGGCCGAGAGTGACATTATGCATCTGCGCCCACGGAACCCAAAGCGTGACCGATTGGTCAATGAACCCCTGGCTGCCTACTCCTACTTCCAGATTGGTGGGTGCCCACAGGGCCAGGGAGACTGGGGGCACTGCTGTGGGGCTTCACACCTGCCTCAGGGTCCTTGACTTGGGCTCTGGCTTGTTCTGGATCTCTGTGTCTGCATTTGATCCTGGGTCTCTGTGTCCCTGTCCATTTGTCATGGTCTCTCTGGTCCCACTGTGTCCCTGTTCTGTCTCTGGCCTTGTTCTCCATGACCCTGTCTCTGGGTCATTGCCTTTCTTTTTTGGATTCTCTGGGTGTGTGTCTCTGTTTCTTTTTCTCTTTGTACCTGTCTCTGTGTCTCTTCTTCTGTCTCTCTCTGTGCCTCTATCTCTTGTGTCCCTATTGATCTCTCTTGTGGCCCTTGTCTCTTTCTGTCTCTGTGTCCTTGTTTCTGACTCTGTGCCCATCACTGTCTGT
>NW_007772048.1:4045-5040 GCF_000696425.1 Galeopterus variegatus | reverse complement strand
ACCAGTCACACCGAAGATGGTGATTTACTGTCCATGAGCACAGTTGAACCCACCCTAGAGATCAAATGGGTGTGGCCCCGGAATAGCTTCAAAATCACAAAGGAAAGCTCAGAAACCCCATGTGGGTTTGCTTTGCTTTCTCAATTCCTTTTAGCCAAAGCTACCTTCACCATGTGTATTTGTGACAGCCTCTTTTGAAAACTGATGGCTTTGTGATACTCTTGACAGATCCCAAACGTCTCTCTGAGCTTGGCCAGGGCCCACCCACCATCCCTGTGCAGATCCTCCTGCACATACTTGAAACAATACCTCAGCACCCAGGGAGATGGCATGACAATGTTCATTTTGCAGAGCGAGAACCAAACTGACAAGGAACTGTCAAAGGCAGCTCAGAGAAAGAATGGCCAGACCTGAGCTATCTCCCCCCATCTACTGGGAGGTCAAGCTCTTTGGGAAAGGGTGAGGACAGTTAAACCAGGATGGTTCTTTGGGGAGTTTTGGGGAGCTGGAACCCAATGACCAACGACACTGGATTCTGCTACAGTCACAGCATCCCAGAGTTAGAAAAAGACTTAAACATCATCAAATGTGATGGTTATCAGGTGTTTTTTTTAAACAGTGGACTACCTTTTGAAATTAAATCTTCTATGGACTCCTGGCATAGAAAATAATTAAAATTGAGGAACAGTTTACTGAGCAGTTAAAAATCATCACTTTTTGATAAAAATTCATCTCATTGCATGTGGGCTCCTGAAACACAGCCAGAGCCCATGTGAACATGGGGTCCCCAAATGACCAGTGACAGGGAGCTCATTACCACTACGCTCATTCCATCACAGGAGTCCCAGACTTTTAGAGGATGTCTTCCCTACATAGAGCTAAAAATCTGTCTCCTGGTAGCTTATATTCATGGACATTAGCTTACCTTTGAGGCCAAATAAAATAACTTGTATCTTCATTTCACATGGGGAAATCTTTTTACGTTTGACAGTAGC
>NW_007772048.1:0-3456 GCF_000696425.1 Galeopterus variegatus | reverse complement strand
GGAGCATGTTAGGGAAATCCACAGGTCTTTGACTGTACATGTGGACAAGAAGGGAAGGGAAGGATTTTGCTACTGGGTTCTTGTTTTTTTTTTTTTTTTTGTTTGTTTTGTTTTGTTTTCAAGCTTCCAAGCAGACCACACCGTTTGTGAAAAGAAGGCCATGAAAACTGGCTTGTGGCCATTTAGAAGTAGATCAGATTCTGGGGGTAAATTCTAAACAGACTTCATATGTTATAAGAAAATAAAAACAGCTGAATTGCAGCCAAAAATTTAATCTGCCACTTCCCCCAAAAAAGACATCCTAACAGAACTACTTCAAGACTGCAAGGGAGACTTCCTGCACAGTAACGCTAAATGTATAAAGCAGATCAACAGCTGGAAAGGCAAACTTTTTTTCAGTGTTAACATTTCACAGTTCAAATCACTTAACAGATGTAAAATTATAGGATATACTTAGCACTTAGTTTTTTAAAAAAAATTATTAGCTAAAGAAGATCTTTTTGGAAAATACATTTTATGGTTAGTACTTCTTGATGACGATGGCAAGAATTTTAAAAATGTTCATTATACGAAATAAAAGTGTTCATTATACTAAATCACACTTTAATCAGCTTAACATACAGCTTTTACAGGTTTACCTAAGATTAACTGGACGTTTTAAGGCACTAAATATACATATTTTAAGGCCTGAGCACAAATTATCTTTCTGACCAGCCAACTAATGTAAAAGATGAGAGGCACAAAGACTGGGAAGGGTATCAGATGCAAAGTGAACATTCCACAATTGAAACTGATCATGAATTCCACTGGTGAGAGAGCTTTGAAGTCAAGGGACAGCCAGGATCAGAGGCTCCCAGGCAAGGAGCACCTGTCCAGGCCACATGATCGGGAGAGCAGGGAGAGGCAGTGGCCAGCCGCTGCCCTCAAGGAGGGACAAAGAGGGTAAAGGGGATCTAACAAGAGGATCAGAAGCCACTAACTACATGGAAAATAGATCTGGTAAGGAAAGGTTAGTGGAATTAGGGTGGTTTTGACTTCAGAAGAAAAGAAAAAAGGCAACTTAATTTTTACCATCAAGTACATGACTGACTTTTCTAAGAGGCTTTAGGAAAATTAAAGGAAAGCAGGAGAAATTCAGGTGGGCATTGTGGGAGAGAGGCCAGCCAAGAGGGAAGTGATCAGCCAGGGAGTCAGGGGACCTGGATAGACCCTGCTTGTCACTAACAAGTGAGGAAACCTTGGGTAAGTACCTTATCCTCTACAGGCCTCAGTTTCTTCATCTGTTAAGACAAGAAGTTTGCAGCAAATGATTTCTAAGATTCCTCCAACTCCAGATGATCTTTTAATTGAAAACAAACAAACAAACAAAAAAAAAACTCAACTGAGGAGGTTAATAAAAGTATCAAGTAGGTGGTGGAGGACACAACATCTCAAATTTCCTTAATAACAAACGTCTAACCCAATGGTTTTTCGAGGGTCTTTCCAGCATTGATTCTGGCCTGCTTTATCACTGATGGAAGTCTCGTCACTCTGTCCATCATGTCTGCGATAAAGACGATACTTACCAATCTGTGGTCTGTTGGAGGAAACGATGCTTTTTAAAATGAATTACAAATCCCCGTAGGTGGGGAAGAGTGGGCTATAGAAAAGTCATTGATAACTTAGAGCTAAGCTTCCCGTTTGGAAACATCAACCACATAACTGCTTCCTGGCTGAGTAAGGAATGGGCTTCGAGGTAGACAAAGCATTTGAAGCTGAAATTTTAGAGTCAAAAGGAGGAAACTAACATGGTACTAAGCAAGTTTACTTGCAATGAATTTAAACATCACAGTGCGACTGGGAGATGGGAATTTATTATTTCTACCATCACAAGCAAGCAATCTAAAAGGTCAGAGGAGTCAGTAAGTCTGCCCGAGGTCACATAGACACTCTTTCAACATGTATCTTTGAGTGTCTACTCTGTTCTAGAGATTGTGGAATTCAGTGGGAGAAGCCAACGAGGTACCTGCCCTGATAGAGTTTACTTTCTAGTAGGAGAAGTGAGCCACTGTAAAAACACAAGATAATGATGAAGAAACACTTGGTGGTGTGAAATATGACAAAAGTAAAACCAGGGAATATGACAGAGTGACTGAGGGGCTACTTGTATGTGGCAGAGGAAAAAAGCACTCTCTGAGGATGTGATATTTAAACCAAGAACAGAATGGCAGGAAAGACCTACCCGTGCAACGGTCCCGGCAAGAGTCAGACCATGTAGTCAACAGGGAAGGGTGCGGGTTCTAGAGTTGAGATGGCAAACTTCAAACAGGTGGAGCCTACAGAGGCCACCCATGGGCAAGGGGCAGCTGCAGAGCTGGCAGCCACCCAGTGAGCTCCTTTCTCTGCTGGGCTGTTGAGGTGGGTTGACCAGCTTCATCCTTGTCTTTTAATAGTAGCAATAGGAGGGGAAACAGAAACCATGTCCACATTATAGCAGTACCTGTGCCTATGAAAGAGGAGTGAGTCACGGGAAGGCTGGCCACAGCATCTTACCACCCTATAAGGTTTAAGTCCCTTTCTGCTTCATGCACCAACCTTGACTGTCAGCTCTCATCTCCCAAGGGACATGGAGTCTGTGTCAGAGTTGTAGCATCTGAGCCAATAAATCCACCACTAAGTAACACAGAAGCAAGGTAGGAAGGAAGGAACAACATTACACTGTGATATCAGCCATATTTCTTCCACATAGCAAGTTTCATTTTGTTTAATTTAAGACTAAACTCATTACATTAACTCAATTCAGTAGAAGCAGTAGGGGGATTTCTCCTAATTTAATCTTGGGCTTAGAGGAGCCTTGCTCAGTGCTAAAACAATGTCATACAGAGAGGTTAGAGGGCTTGTATCATATGGAAAAAATACCTTCCAGTTTCTGAATGCAGCCTACCTCTAATTTAGGAACTAGTCGGCCTACTTCTTATTTTATCCATAGCATCATCTAGTCAGAAAGCTGATCTCTGCAAGCAACTCATTCTCATGAATGATGCTACTTTAGGGTTTAAACTCTGCAAAGTGATCCTTTCATTCATGGAGCTGATGCCCCAATTTGAAAAGGAGTTATTAGATGCTTCCAGCCAGGCAATATAAATAACACAAATTTACTGATGTCACAAAACTGGTTTTCCATAAGTCACTTGAAAACTCAAGGATGTAAATATCTAATAGTCTGTTTCAATCTATGCATCTATTATGATAGGCTACATAGTATACAGACAAAAAAAAGGTTGTTTCTAATTACTAACCATTAAAAGCAAGTAAGTATCTATACCTTCTAGAAATCTTGAGACTATATAATTTGCTGATCCAGTGATTTGGAATCTGGGGGTTCCAAATTCACACACACGCAATGGCTAGAGACTAAACAATGGTTTTTGTCCCCAGCTGGCAAGAAGAATTAACAATCTCATTAATTAGGATCCT
>NW_007772047.1:0-5040 GCF_000696425.1 Galeopterus variegatus | reverse complement strand
GAATAAGGAAAAGGGGAAGGGATTGAAGCACAGGGAGCACCTAGAGGTCAGAAAGCACAGGTCACAATGAGGGAGGAGAGGGTTCAGCTTGCAGAGGAGCAATGGTGGGAGATGATTATCCAGGTAGGGTGACAGGGCCATGCAAAGACATCCAGTATTGTCCCCCCCAAAAAACAAATTGACCTTACCTGTAACATTTTGTGCTTCATGAGGTATCCCCTATACCAGTCTGCAAAGAAAAAACAAAGAAGCAGTTTTCTCATTTATCCTTACAAGTTCCTTCCTGATGTTTATTTGTTTCATTTTGGTTTTGTCTGTTTGTCTTTAACTAGCAAAAAAACTACTGCAATCTGCTTTAGACCTTAGGTACAGATCAAAGTCTGGAAGCCATTGTCTTCAAAATCTGTTGAATTGGTTGTTAATATCTTAAAACAATATCTGAAAATACAGGGATTTCACATAAAGACACAAATTCTCTCCTTCTATTGAAAACTCAGGAGCCCCGTGATGCTGGTAGCACAGCCTCCTGGCTGCAGTTGGCTGATGCCCATGAGACATAGCAGGTGATTCTGATCCACCAGACTCTACCCAGCCCATTCCTCATTTCTGTTACCTGCCTCAGCCCTGTGGTCATATACATGTTTTCAACCCTTGCCTTAGGAACATAGAAAGGCTCAGGGATTTTGGCAAACATCCTAAAATAACAACAGTCATAAGAGCAGCAAATGATGTCTAAAACGTGATTTGTAAAAGTTAGTCATTGCAAAACAGGTAAAGGATAGAAATTTTTAGACTCTTTTCAGGAATATCAAAAATGATTCAAATGATTCAATTAACAAAAATCCAAATTACACACAGTCTTCTGACAAAATGAGCCTCAGTGTGGCAAGTATGGATGACTGTAATGAGTCCGCTGGCCTTTGAAATGATTCAAGCACAGCCAAGTGGTGGCATTTGTCATCTTAGTAAATAAAAAGCATCTGTCAGGAGCCTCATTAGCAGACCCTCATTATAGGATTGACAGATTGTTGCCGAAATATGTTCTCAACAGACAGACAACAGACAGACGTGCAAGCTCCAAACAAACAACTTAAAATGCAAAGTCACCCCTAGCAGTCACGAGCCAGCCTGAGGGCTGGGTCTTAAATGAGGCTCTGAAGCAACAGGGACCCACGTGACTCCTGGTTTCCCAGGCAGAAAGTGAGAGGAAGGACAGGAGAAAAGGAGGCAGAGAGGAAACAGAAAGGAAGGAAGGGAGCTTGGAGAGAAAGAATCTCAGGTTTGAAATAAAAGTTCTGTTCTAAGCACTCTTTGTATTTCAAGCCTTTTAATCTTGATAACAGCCCTATGAGGTAGGAACTATTATTATCCCTTTTTACAGATGAGTGGCCTACCTGAGGCACAGAGAAGTTAAGGGACTTGCCCAGGGTCACACAGCTAGTAAGTGACAGTGCCAGAATTTGAATGTAAGCAGCCATCACACTGTCCTTCCTGTCTCATGCAAGAAGGAATTTGATGGTTTTCTAATATTTCCATCTTCTCAACATCTGAATCCCCACAACTAAATCCCCACTAAGCTACTTTCCAACCAAATACTTCCAGTGATGGAAGCTTTTCTGTTTCATGAAGCATTACATCCTATTTTCAGTTGCCTTTAATTATTTGTCAGTAACTATTAAAAATAACAAACAATTAATAATAGCTTATACTTTCGAAGAGCTTGCTATATGCAGGGAACTTTGTTACCATTTTTTGTTTTGTTTTTTCAGATTATAAATTAATCTTCAAGACAATCCTATAAAGTGGGTACTATTACTGCCTCACTTCTGCAAATGAAAGCAGAGCTGCACAGAGATCAAGCAGCTTGCTGATGGTCACACAGGTAGTGGGTGATGTGACTGAGATTTAAAACTCAAGCATCTGACTGCAGAGATGACACTCGACTTCTCTGTACCACAACAAACTCTTTTAATTTCAATTCTGCTCTCTTCCCTAACTACATATACTGATCACCTGAAGCCTGCAAAGCTATATGCTAAGTGCTGTACATGCATTCTCTCATTTAATCCTCATGGCAACACTGTGAGCTAAGTATTATCCTTCCCATTTTATAGATGAAGAAGTTGAGATTCAAGTCAGTTGATAATACTGGTCCAATATCACATAGCCAGGGTTCAAGCCCAAGTCTGAGTGACTTCAAAGCCAGCCCTCAAAGCTGTTTGGCTACATTGTTCCGCATGCAATGGGGTTAGAACACAAATACAGATAAAATTTTGTTGGTTGCAGTGACCTGAACCCACTTGATAGCATGGCCACCAAAATCTACTGGAAAACAGGAAAATAATCAAAGAACTGATAGTCCCTACCCAAAACTCATGCCCACATCTGAATCTCTGTGATCGTGGTTCCATCAGGGTCCGACATCCTGCATCCAGGGACGTTGCCTGTTCTGACCCTTGAGATGCAGTTATGTGTGTACACCTTGAAAGTTTCCTGATGCTTAGAGCTTCAGCTCACTCCCGACCACAATAATCTGCTCTCGACCCCAGTTTCAACATTCTGGCTCCCAGATACAAGTTCAACAAGCATCAATTGTGCACCACCTATGCACATGGCACTGGACTAGGTACTTTCAGAAATAAATCCCCAATGATGCTTTATGAAAAGGACTTATCCCCACCTCCACTTGCTAGATGACAATATTGAGATTAAGTAGGTAAGGAAGTAATCCCAGCATTCTTCAGCAGGATCCAAACCCATGTCTAATGCATCACCTGCATCAGGACTGTCCTTAGGACTTTTTCTGACATCACCACCCCTGCTGGGTCATTGACCTCTGACCCTTGACGTGAATTTCCTAATCTGATCACTGGTCAGCTATATCTGGCTGTGCTCCAAGACCTGATCAGGCAGATAACAACTGTTGGCACACAAGACAAAAATCCCAGGACAACAGACACTATGATCAAAAGCAGGCTCATTGTAACACAGCACTTAGCATATCCCAGGACTTGTACCCTTCTGAGTTCAATAATAACAAGGGACTTTCTTGCTAATTTTTTCCCATGAGACAGCCACTTTTTTTTTTTAAACATAAAACTCATGAAGTGCATTGCTATGGACTGAATGTTTGCAGTCCCCCCAAAATTTATATCTTGAAATCCTAACCCTCATGTTGTAGTATTAGGAGATGGGCCTTTGGGAGGTAATTAGGATTAGATGAGGTCATGAGGGTAAAGCCCTCATGATGGGATTACTGCCCATACAGGAGAACTTGATCTCTCTTTCTCTCTCTGCTCTCCACCATGGGAGGATACAAGAGGATGGCCATCTGCAAAGCAGGAAGCAGGCCCTCACCAGACACCAGATCTGCCAGTGCCTTGATCTTCATCTTCCCAGCCTCCAGAACTGTGAGAGATAAATTTCTATTGTTTAAGCCACCCAGTCTATGGTATTTTGTTATCTCAGCCTGAATTGACTGAAACATGCTTCTTGGAGGAAGGATGAAAAAAGGAAACTTTTTTATAATTCTTTTGGACAATTATAAAGTGTCAGTTATTCAAGTTGTCCTTCCTTTCCACATCCCGAATACCTAAATGAAATATACCTCAATTCTCAAATCACCTAGCAGTTAGGGAAGGGGGAGATCTAAAATATCCCAGGACATCAATAATTAATCCAAGGCCTAGAGATACAGTCCTCTCTTTGCCATTTTCAGGCAGCATGATGGTTGGTCACATCACTTAAGCCTCAGTGTTTTCATCTGCAAAATGAGGGAAATAACACCTATACCCAGAGGACCGTTGCAGAAACTATTTTAAAGCAAGGTCCTGAAGGTATACACATCCAGTAAAGGTACAAACCCTTGGACTAGAAGAAATCCTACCAACTTCAGGATAAGTGCTACCTACAATATGAACAAAAGGAAAAAAATGGAATAGGAGAAGGGAAAAAAAATGGGATTTTAACTGCATCTAAAATTTTTCTTTCTTAAAAGAAGCGAGAATGGCAAAACGTTAATATTTACCTGAGTGATGAGTGCCTCGGTGTACTTTTACTTTCCTCTGTGTTCAAATACATAATAATATTAAGGTCAAATAGAATCAGAAGTTGAGAGAGTGAGCTCTGACTAAAAAGCTTCTGCACAGCAAAGAAAACAACCAACAAAATGAACAACAATCTACAGAATGGGAAAAAATATTTGCTAACCATATATCTGATAAGGGGTAAATATCCAAAATGTATTTTAAAAACCCAAAAACTCATATTATACAACTCAGTAGTAGAAAAACAAATAACCAAGGGCCGGCCCGGTGGCGCACTACTACAGTGCGCCGCTTGGGAGCACAGCGGCGCTCCCGCCGAGGGTTCGGATCCCCCATACAGCCCGGTTCCCGCTCACTGGCTGAGTGAGGTGCGGGCGCAACCCCGAAGGTTGCGATCCGTTGCCGGACCCGAAAAAAAAAAAAAAAAAGAAAGAAAATTAAAAACAAAAAAAGGAAAGAAAAACAAATAACCAAGGGCCGGCCCGGTGGCGCACTACTACAGTGCGCCGCTTGGGAGCACAGCGGCGCTCCCGCCGAGGGGTCGGATCCCACATACAGACCGGTTCCCGCTCACTGGCTGAGTGAGGTGCGGGCGCAACCCCGAAGGTTGCGATCCGTTGCCGGACCCGAAAAAAAAAAAAAAAAAGAAAAAAAAAAAAAAAGAAAAAAAAAAAAAAAGAAAAAAAAAAAAAAAGAAAGAAAATTAAAAACAAAAAAAGGAAAGAAAAACAAATAACCTGATTAAAAATTGGGCAAAGGACCTGAATACACACTTCTCCAAAGAAGACATAAAAATGGCTAATAGGTATATAAAAAGGTACTTAACACTGTTAATCATTAGGGAAATGCAAATCCAAACAACATGAGCTAGCACCTCACACCTTATTTTCAAAAAGTCAAGAGATAAAAAATGTTGGCGAGGGTTTTCTCTATGGAGAAAAAGGAACCCTTGTACACTGTTGGTGGAAATGTAGATTGGAACAACCATTATGGA
>NW_007772046.1:4733-5041 GCF_000696425.1 Galeopterus variegatus | reverse complement strand
GAGCCACCGCACCGCTGTCCCTCCCCTGGGAAAGCGCCTTTGGTTTTCCACTGGGAACAGGGACTTGGGGAAGATGCTGCAGGTTTCTTTTTCGTTTCGCGAGCAGGCAGGAGGCAGGGGAGGAGGGGTCGAGCACCCCGATGGGAACGTCGCGCCGAGGGAAAGCCGAGAGCCGCCCGCCAAGCTGGGCGAGAACTTCGGGCGCCGAGGCTGGGAGGCGCGCGCCCCGGTGCGCCCCGCTGCACGGCCCGCGGTGCCAGAAAGGACCCCGGTCGGGCGGGGGTGTGTGGATGGGCGGCTGGGGGGGT
>NW_007772046.1:2150-2584 GCF_000696425.1 Galeopterus variegatus | reverse complement strand
ACAACGCTGTGGAGCCCCACTCTTATGATGACACACACTTGGTCGAATGATCTGCCATTGCAGTCTGGAAACTTTATAATTGTTGAACAAGTTTCCCTGAATTTTCATTTTGCACGTGGCCTCAAAAATTATGTAGCCAGCCCTATCTATAGGTTTTAGCCATGACAATACTATATAGTTGGGCTGGAAACCTAAAAATGTAGGCGTGAGCTCACAGGTGCTCAACGGCTTGTTTGAAAAATGCTCAGAGTGCTGGACACTTAGCTCAATTGTTTAGAGCGTGGTGCTGATAACATCAACATCCTGGGTTCAATCCCTGTACAGGCTAGCTGCCAAAAAAAAAAAAAAAAATTCAGAATTGCAAACAGAAAACTTTCTAAATAGGTCAAATATACTTAACACTGACTAAGAGCAAAGAGGCTGTTTGTGGTGAC
>NW_007772046.1:0-341 GCF_000696425.1 Galeopterus variegatus | reverse complement strand
AATGAAGTAAGGGGAAGGAAGTCACAGATAAGGTTTAGTTTCTTTTCTAATTGCCTCCCCCAATGACACAGTAACGTGCATCTTCTCTCAGAAAGTTCGATTAACTTCAGGAAGAGCCAAAGTGGGAAAGCCACTCTGTGTGCTCTGCACGATGCTGGCCCATACCCACCGCTCCATCCCCAGGCTCACTTCACAGAATTTGGTCGCCTGACTCTTCCCCATCTCTTTAACTGCTTTCCTCCTCCTCCAGACTTGACTCCCTTCTGCTCAGCTTTAGATTCCATGATCCAAGAAATACCATGAGTGCTCTTAAGAAAGAAAAAGAAATAGAGAAATTGGGA
>NW_007772045.1:0-5042 GCF_000696425.1 Galeopterus variegatus | reverse complement strand
CAAGAGAGAGGAGATGCCAGGGTCCTGTAAACAACTAGCTCTAGTGAGAACTAATAGAGCAAGAACTCACTCATTAATCCCCCCACCTAGGGAGAGCATTAATACATTCATGAGAGCATTAATACATCCACCCCCATGACTCAAACAGCTTCCAGCACTGCCACATTGGAAATCAAATTTCCACATGAGTTTTGGAGGGGACAATACATCCAAACTCCATCAAGTGCTAGAGGGAGTTCTTCAATCTGAAAGAAGACAATGCTAGGTAGCAGCAAGAAAACATGTGAAGATGCATAATTCATTAATAAAGTAAGTTCACAGATAACCTCGGAATACTCCAATATTGTAAGGGTGGTAAATAAACTGTTCACATCCTTAGTATGAAGACTAAAGCACAAACCTAACAAAACACTAATAACTATATGTGACAACCATATAAGAGATAAGCAATATTAAAATGTGTAACTTGTAACAACAAATTGTCAAAAAGTGGGGGGAATGATGTCAAAGTCTAGAGTTGGTATTTTTTCTTTTTTCTTAGGTATCAAAGTTAAGTTGTTATTAGTCTAAAATGATCTGTTATAACTATAACATGTTTTTTGTAAGCCTCATGGTAACCATAACACAAAAACTTAGGAGATATACTAACAATAAATAGTAAGAAATCAAAATACCCTGCTGGAGAAAACCACTAAACCACAAAGGAAGACAGTAAGATTGGAAAAGAGGAAAAAAGAATAAAAAGGAAAACCATAGAAAAAGTAACAAAACAGCAGTAACAAATCCCTATATATCAATAATAACTTTAAATGTAAACATTAAATGCCCCAATTAAAAGACACAAGAGTGGTTCAATGGATTATAAACCTAGAACCAACAATATTCTGCCTATAAGAAACTCACTTCACCTATGAAGACACATGCTGACTAAAAGTGAAGGGTTGGAAAAAGATATTTCATGAAAATGGAAACCAAAAAAGAGCAGGAGTAGCTATACTTATAACAGATAAAATAGTCTTCAAGCCAAGGAAAGTAAAAAAAGATAAGGAAGGTCATTATATAATGATAAAGGGATCAATTCAACAAGAGGATATAATAATTCTAAATATATACTTACCCAGTTATATAAAGCAATTACTATTAGACCTAATGGAAGAAATAGACTCCAACACAGTAATAGTTAGGGACTTTAATGTCCCACTTTCAGCAAAGGATAGATCATCCAGACATAAATTAACTAGGAAACATCAAAATTAATCTCTACTCAGGCCAACTGGATCTAACGGACATATATAGAACATTTCCTCCAACAGCTGCAGAATATACATTCTCAGCAGCACATGGAGCATTCTCTATAATAGACCATATTTTAGGCCACAAAATAAGTCTTAACAAATTTTTAAAGATTGAAATCATATCAACTACCCTTTCCAACCACAATGGAATAAGACTAGAAATCAATAACAGTAGGAACACTAGAAACCAAATGAATACATGAAATTAAACAACATGCTCCTAAACAATGAATGGGTCAAAGAAGAAATCAAAAAGTAAATTTAAAAATTTCTGGAGAAAAATTAAAATGAAAACACAACCTACCAGAACCTGTGGGACACAGCAAAAGCAGTTCTGAGAGGGTAGTTTATAGCAATAAATGCCTACATCAGAAAAGAAGAAAGACTTCAAACAAACAACCTAATGTTATACCTCAGGAGCTGGAAAAACAAGAACAAATAAGCTGGAAAAACAAAAACCCAAAATCAGTAGAAGGAGAGAAACAACAAAGATCAGAGTAGAAGTAAATGAAATAAATGAATTATAGATTTAAAAAATACAAAAGATGATGAAACAAAGAGTTGGTTTTTTGAAAAGATAAACAAAATCAATAAACATTTAGCTAGACTAGTAAATAAAGAGAGAAGACTCAAATATATAAAATCAGAAATAAAAAAGAAGACATTACAACTGATATCACAGAAATACAAAGGATCAAAGTGACTACTACAAACAACTATATGCAAACAAACTGGAAAACCTAGAAGAAATGAATAAATTCCTGGACACATACAACTTCCAAGGTTGAATCATGAAGAACTACAAAACTAAACAAACCAATAACAAGTAATGAGATTAAAGCAGTAATAAAAAGTCTCCCAACAAAGAAAACCCCAGGACCAGATGGCTTTATTGGCAAATTCTACTAAACATTTAAAGAAGAACTAAAACCAATTCTTCTCACACTCTTCCAAAAAGTTGAAGAGGAGGAAATATTTCTGAACTCATTCTATGAGGCCAACACTAACCTCATGCCAAAACTGGTAAAAGACACAACAAGAAAAGAAAACTACAGACCAGTATCCATAATGAACACAGATGTGAAGATCCTCAACAAAATACTAGAAAACAGAATCCAATAACATGTTATAAAGATCACTCACAATCATCAAGTGGGATTCATCCCAATGATGCAAGGTTATCAAAAAACTTTCCACAAAGAAAAACTTAGGCCCAGGAGTCAACTATTGAATTCTATAAAAACATGTAAAGAAGGACTTATGCCAATACTTCACAAACTCTTGCAAAAATCAGAAAAGGAGGGAAAACCTCAAATCATTTTATAAGGCCTCTACTACCTTTATACCAAAACCAGACAAAGACATCACAAGAAAAAAGACCAATATCGCTGATGAATATACATCAAAGAACACATTAACACCATCACCAAGAGGAATTTATTCCAGGAATGCAAAGTTGGCTCAACAAATGGAAATCAATCAGTATAAACAACATATTGATGAAGTGAAGAACTAAAAAAACACAATCATTTCAATAGATGCAGAAAAAGCATTCAATAAAATCCAACACCCTTTATGATAAAAAAAAAACACTCAACAAATTAGGTATAGAAGCAAAGTACCTCAAAACAATGAAGGACATATACAACAAACCAACAGGTAATGTACTGAATGGACAAAAATTGGAGCTTTTCTTCTAAGATCTGGAACAAGACAAGGATGCCCACTTTCCTCACTCTTATTCAACATAATACTGGAAGTCTTAGCCAGTGCAATAAGGCAAGAGAAAGCAATAGAAGGCATCTGAACTGAAAAGGAGGAAGTCAAACTATCCATATTTGCAGATGACATGATCCTATGCACATAAAATCCTAAAGACTACACCAAAAAATTACTAGAACAAATAAATGAATTCGGTATAGTGACAAGATACAAAATCAACACACAAAAATCAATAGCCTTCCAACATGCCAATAATGAAATAGCTGAAGAAGAAATCAAGAAAGTAATCCTAGTCACATAGCTACCAAAAAAATGAAATACCTAGGAGTAAATTTAACAAAGGAGATGAAAGACCTCTACCATGAAAACTATAAAACATTGGTGAAAAAATTAAAGAGGACACAAATAAATGGAAAGATATTCCATGTTCTTGGGTTGGAAGAATTAAAATCATCAAAATGTTCATATTACCCAAAGCAATCTACACATTAATGCAATCCCTATCAAAATATCAATGACATTCTTCACAGAAATAAAAAAAAATTGATCTTAAAATTTGTATAAAACCACAGAAGACCCTATTAGCTAAAGCAATCTTGAACAAAGAACAAAGTTAGAGGCATCACACTTCCTGACTTCAAAATATACTATAACACTATAGTAACCAAAACAGCATGGTACTGGCATAAAAATAGACAACAAACAGACAAATGGAACAGAATAGAGAGCCCAGAAATAAACCCATGCACTTACAGCCAACTGATTTTCAACAAAGGTTCAAAGAATATACACTGCAGAAAGGACACCCTCTTCAGTAAAAGGTGCTGGGATCTCCACATGCAGAAGATTAAAACTAGACCCCTATTTCTCATGATACACAAAAATCAACTCAAAATGGGTTAAAGACCTGAATTTTAAGACCAGAAACTATGAAATTGCTAGAAGAAAAGACAGGGGAAACACTACATGAAATGGGAGTGGGCTGTGCTTTTTTGAATGAGACTAAACAGGCACAGGCAACTAAAACAAAAATATGTAAATGGGACGACATCAATCTGAAAAGTTTCTGCACAGCAAAGGACACTATCAACAAAATGAAGAAACAATCTACAGAATAAGAGAAAGTGTTTGCAAACTACACATCAGACAAGGGGCTAATATTCAGAACATGTAAGGACTCAATCAACTCAACAGCAAAAAACCCCAAATAACTCAATTTAAAAATGGGCAAAGGACATGAACAGACATTTCTCAAAAGAAAACTTACAAATGGCCAACAAGCACATGAAAAAATGCTCAATTCACTAATCATCACAGAAATTCAAATTAAAACTACATTGAGATATCATCTCACCTCAGTTAGAATGGCTAATATCAACATGACAGAAAATAACAAACGCTGGTGAAGATGTGTAGAAAAGGGAATCCTCCTACATTGTTAACAGGAATGTAAAATGGTACACCCATTGTCAAAAACAGTATAGAGGTTCTTGAGAAAACTAAGAATGGATCTTCCTTATGACCCAGCTATCCCACTTCAGGTATATACCCAAAGGAAGTGAAATCAGTGTATCAAATATATCAAATATACCTGCACTCCCTTGTTCATCACAATACTACTCACAAAAGCCAAGAAATGTAATCAATTTAAATGCCCATCAACAGATGAATGGATTTTTTAAAAACTATGGTATATATACATGATGGAATACTATTCTTCTATAAAAAGAAATGATATCCTACCATTCGCAGCAACATGGATGGAACTGGAAACCATCATGTTAAGTGAAGTAAGTCAGGCACAGAAAGACAAATAACACATGATCTCACTCATGTGGAATGTAAAAAAAAAGTGGTTCTTATGATGTAGAAAGTAGCATAATGGTTACCAGAGGCCAGGAGGGGAGAGGGGTTGGGGGGAAGGAGAAGTGGTGGATTAATGAATACAAAACTATGCTGTCTACCGTAAGTGAATCACTGTGCAGTATATGCATGTATTGAAACAACACACTGTACCCCACAAAT
>NW_007772044.1:2375-5042 GCF_000696425.1 Galeopterus variegatus | reverse complement strand
GTACAATAAACATAAGGAGAGACTACTGTATAGTCCCCTCCCCACCCCATTTCAAATTAAAGTTTGCTTTAAGGGGTGCATATTTTTACTGCAGTAAACCTAAATAATTCCACTTCCCAGTTTCAAATTATGTTTAGATTCTAGTTAGAGTTTGAAAAATAAATGCCTAAATAAAAATAAGTGAAAGATTCCTGACTATTTAGATGAAAACACACATACACACACACACAAGTTAAGAAAGCAAGTTTAAGTGACATTTTAGATTTTTTTAAAAGGGTAGTTTGACTAAGAAATTTAAACAGGAAGCTTTCAAAGGAATTCCCAACAATTCTCAGATTAATTTGAGGTTTGGGAGCTACAGAAGATTAGAAAAGACTTGCAGAGGCTGGCAGCTCTAAAGCTGTAACGCACTTCCTGCCTATTTACCTGAAAACTATTTACCTGATGTGCTTACTAGATCAGTGGGCTACATGCAAGATACACTCCCTGCTACAAGAGAATGTAAAAAAGATTCAGGGAACACATGTTCTATTCTAATTAATTAGGAGGCATGATAAACATGTAGACTACATGGGAGCTATGACTCAAAAGAGAAAATAAGAAAAAGACTGTGTTATGAATAGTAGTTCTCGAGAGGTGAAAGGGCGTCAGGATGGCTCCTCTCCTCACATGCCTAAAAGGCTTCAACTGTAGAGTTTGATGTTATCTTCAATCTGTTATACATTCATTTGTATTTGGGGGGGAAGATGTTAAAATATAAATAAATGTCTAGAGCATGCCTCAGTTATAAATCTTCACTTGTTATTTAAACCCCTCCCTCCCATTATTCTCAAAGTCCAAAAAGATGTAACCATGGCATTGCTTTCAGTTTATGACAGGCACTAATTCTCGCAGGCAGTGTATATGGGGAAAGTAGCAAAATATGGCAAGGTAAACAACACGTAGGAGTCTCTTCTTATAGAAAGTCAACGAAGAACTTATGAAAAGGCAGCCTTTTATGTTCCATGAATATAAAAAGAGGCACTAACCTGACAAGCAAAGATCCAGAAAAGACAAACTAGGTATGTATTGTGTATTGAGACAAAGTCTATAAAATCACCAAACATAGATTAGATGTTAAAGGTCAAAATATGAAAGAAAATGGAGGGATGGCCCACCACTTTGGATAAACTGTAATATTAAGAAATTAAAACAACACATCCAATATTTTGCTAAGTCACTCCCATCACATAGGATAACGTTCAGATGCAAATAGTAGACCAAAGTTAAGGGGTAAGGCAAAACAATCATTAGAGGTTTCTGGCCATTTAAAATAAATTCGTTCTGTAAGATCAAATTTAATACAACTTAAGGATATTGAAAGAAACTGCTGATACACTTAAAACAGTGAACTATTGGTTAACTATGAGATTCATAAAGTGTAAAGGTCAAAATGACATTAAATTTATTAGTCCATCACGCTGGTTTATGTCCATGGACCTAACTTTCCAATGCCCAGATTTTCTCATTTATAAAAAGAAAGTTCAAAGCAAATGAACCCCTTAACTTTTGTTCTAGACAAGTCAGAATTAGGATCCACATTTCCTGACCATCAGCTCACTGTTTTATGTGTGGGGTTTTTTTTTGACACCTTTTAAATTGATACATAATTGATTGTATATATTTGTGGGTAGACAAGTCAGAATTAGGATCCACATTTCCTGACCATCAGCTCACTGTTTTATGTGTGGGGGGTTTTTTTTGACACCTTTTAAATTGATACATAATTGATTGTATATATTTGTGGGGTACAGAATTGAATATCAATACATGTGCACAGTATGTGGTGATCAAACCAGGATAACGAGTATACTTATGTTTATAAAACATAGTCAATCTCTGTGACCTTTAACTAATTTCTCGCTAACCCCCTCCCCCTTTTCCACCTCTAATAACCACAGTTCTGCTTTCTTTTTTTTTTTTTAAAGTTCAATGTATTATTGTCTTCCTTCCTTCTTTCCTTTCTTCCTTTGTTCCTTCCTTCCTTTTTTCTTTCTTTCTTTTTTATCTTAGCTCCCATTTATGAGTGAGGATATGCAGTATTTCTCTTTCTGTGCCCGGCTTACTTCGCTTAACATAATTTTCTCTAAGTTCATCCATATTGCTGCAAGTGACAGAATTACATTCTTTTTTATGACAGCATAGTATTCCATTGAGTGTATATACCACATTTTTCTTATCCAGTCATCTATCAATGGACATTTAGGTTGATTCAAACTCTTGGCTATTATAAACAGTGCTTTGACATGATGGTATATATCATGTTGAAGGAATATATCATGATGACTGGATAAAGAAAATGTGGTATGTATACTCTTTCCTTTGGGTATATACCCAGTAGTGGGATTGTTGGATCATGTGGCAGTTCTATCTGTAGTTGTTTATGGAATCTCTGTACTGTTTTTCATAATGGCTGCACTAATTTACAGTCCCACCAACAGTGTAGGAGGATTCCCCTTTCCCCACATCCTTGCCAGAATTTGTTATTCTGTCTTTTTGATAATAGCCATTCTAACTGGGGTGAGTTGATATTTAAGTGTGGCTTTGATCATTGTTTTAAAATGACATTCTACCATATGACCCAGCTATCCCACTGCTGGGAATATATCCAAAGGAATGGAAATCATC
>NW_007772044.1:0-478 GCF_000696425.1 Galeopterus variegatus | reverse complement strand
TAAAACAGGTTTTGCTGAAAAGATGCATTACCTGTGGAAATTGATAAATCCCTGCAGTGCAAAGACCTCTAAAGCAAGAAGACTGGTTACCTGGAGGGAGGACCACCAAGGGTAGTAAAAAAAAGAGTTTGGTTTGATGTTAGATAGACTTCTCCTGTTTAATAAATTTACCTTAGGCTGTGGGACAGTGTTTTCTTGATGCTATCCTAGCAATACTGCTTTTAAGACCTACAAACTGGTGGCATCCATAGCTCTCTGACTAGATATCAGAACGAATTCAGAGAGCTTTAAAAATGATCTCTGTAGAGACTAAGATTCAATTGGTTTTCATTCAGCTGCTTGATCATTAGAACTTTTTAAGTTCCTCAAGGGATCTTACTATGTAGTCACAGTAAAAATATCTACATTATGGATAAATAGGCCTCTGAAGGATACCTTGTGATAGAGTTTGGATGTGTTGTTCCCACCAAAACTCATG
>NW_007772043.1:0-5042 GCF_000696425.1 Galeopterus variegatus | reverse complement strand
TTGAAGCCGTTTGTTCCTTACGTTTTGTTTTGCGAGCAGCGGCCTAGCCCGTCTTGGGCTGTGAGCACGAGCGCCTGGTGCACAGGGTTGTCCTGAGGGGAGCCCCAGGTTCTGGGTGTCCAGGCAGAGGGTGGAACATCACAGGAAGGAAGGGGCACTGGGTCTTCATGCAGGCTCAGACCACTGCTGGGGCTTCTGCAGTCCCCCTGCCTTTGCCCTAGAAGATACCCAGGTGTTGTGCTTTCAAACTGCGCTGTGCCCAGAAACCAGGCGGTGCTGGCGACACATTTGCATTCTCCTTTCTTCTATCAATGGGGGTTTGCACATCGCAGTTAAGGTCATTAACACATAAATGCTCAGCAACCAGCTATAATAGGGAGGAGATGGGTAATAGAATAATAAACAGGATAGGTCAGGTGGCAAGGTAGGAAGGTACATGCCATGGGGTTGACAGCACTTCTGTTTCATACAGGGTCTCAGTGTAGTCAGTGTCAGCCCTAGAAGATGACATTTGAGCAAAGCCCTAAAGCTTTACCAGATTTATATGGGGTCTCTTTTCCAAAACAGACCCCACTTT
The DNA here is from genome assembly GCF_000696425.1 of Galeopterus variegatus. Classification (NCBI taxonomy): domain Eukaryota; kingdom Metazoa; phylum Chordata; class Mammalia; order Dermoptera; family Cynocephalidae; genus Galeopterus; species Galeopterus variegatus. The sequence continues at coordinate 4,465 of NW_007772043.1, read as the reverse complement.
ACTGGAGCCTGGAGAATAATTTAACTTCTCTAATCCTCTTCTTGCCTCTCTGTTTGCTAAATCAAAGTAAATGGGCTTGAAATGCAGCAGCCTGTGCCACTGAGTCGTGGACACACAGCCGCCCTCCTCTGAGAGCTCTCTCCAGGTTCCCAGTGAGGAGACATGTGCCTGGCCCTAGGAGTCCTCCAAGCCCGGGGTCTGTTGTGGATGGGCCTGAAAACTCTGCCCCCTGCCCAGCATGGCAGTGGCCGGGCGCTCCCTCAGCTGTTGCTGTGTCCCCCAGGCTTCTTTAGGCCATGCACAACAGACCTCTGCTAACCACACAGCACCGACCGAGCTCACCTACAAACCAGGGCCCATAGGACAACCAGATGCACTGAAGGCTGCACTTGCCCCCAACCCCCTTTACCTACGTTCCATGAGTCTGGTTGGGGCTCCTCAAGACCCCAGAGCATCTGCTCTAGTAGAGGTGCCCGAATGTTCCATGGAAGAAGTTCAAGGAGGGTGGCCACGGGTTAAGACTTGGACATTGCGTCTCAGTGGCTCCACAATTCCTGAGAGCATTGCCAGGTCGGGGTCACCTGCAGGAGCCTCGGCCCCAGCCCTCCAGTTCCAGCATCTCCTTCTCGGTGGAACATGGAATTTCAGAAGGCCAGTGTTCTCAGCATAAAGTTAGAAACGAACACATTTGGAATTGCATTTTCTCTGGGGAGTCACCTCAGGGGTTCTCTGTAGAGCAGGCTCTGGCTCACACGTCCTCACTGCCCACCAGGTGAACTCTGGTGTGCGGACAACTGTGGCTGATGCAGTCGCTGTGCAAAGAGCGGCTTGTTGATAAAACCACATTCTCTTGGGAACACTGGGTGAGAGTTAGGGTCCCAGTACTCTTAGTCAGTCATTGCTGAGTCAGACTGATTAGCTTGAGCCCAGAGGCCAAGAGGGATCTGGCCATTAGCATGACTTCTTAGGCACAGGCATCCTAAAAATGCAGCCCGGCAGCCCCACGAGCACCCTGGGGCTGCTGCTGCAGGCTTCCCTTCTCCCTTCCACGTGTGCTGTCGGCAGGTGTGGAGGGGGCTGGGGAAGAGTGCATGAGCTGATAGGTTTCATTTGCAAAGATGAGCATTATTTTCCTGTCCTCAAATAACCCAAACTTTACTAGGAAACTAGAATCACATCTACTCATCTTTTATTGTTTTTATAGTGAAATTTTGGAGAAAACATTTTTCCCCTTAATTCTATGAAGAGATGTCCTAGGAAGGCAGTCTTTCCTTCAGGCTCACCATTAATTCCAGAGCTGGGTTTCAGCACAGGGCCCGGTCTCTCTCCCTGCTTGAGCCCTGCTGGGGCCAGCTCAGAGGACCCAGGCATCTCCCTCGAAGGGGCAGACTCCTGAGTGGACTGAGCCAGGAACGTGTTTATGGGGAACTTGAAGAGTTTGCCCCGTACATTGTGCACTCCTGTTCATACAGCCCTACATGCTAGAAACAACCTCTCTGTCTGCAGGAAGGAAAACAGTGCTGACCAGAGCTGAAAAATTGAGAATTGTTAGTAGGGAGTAGGGCCACTGGCATCTACAAGCAGGGAGTTGGGCCTCCTTCCTTGGCAGCAGGACTTCTTGGGAAAACCAGCTGGCTCAGAGGCAGCCATGCCTGCAGGAGGAATATTTAAAATGTATTATTTGCTGGGTCTTTGCACCTTCATGTTTTAAAGTTCTCAGACCCTGGGGAGTAGCAGGACGTGTTCATGAATGTGTTTCCTTTTGGTTTCCGTTTTTGAGGAGGCGCTTGGAGCACAGATTAGTCATTGGTGCATGTGGCAGCACAGGGCTCTCCTGTGACCTTGGGCTGACCAAGTTGTGGTGGTGGTCGGATGCAACTCCTGGAGCTGGTTACACTTTCGAGTCTTCCTCTGTTGGGGGGCCTCGGGCCCCTCGGGCCCCACACCTTTCCACAGATCCAGCCCACAGTCCTTGGGATCTGACCGTGCGAGCAGGTGGCGGAGCCTCTGCCTGCCTTGGGGAGATTCACACCCTCAGCAAAGCCCACAGCACACCTCTCTCGGGGCGCCCTTCCTCCCCGGCCAGCCAAGAGCCTCCCCGCACTTGCCCCACCAAGTCCTGAGTTCCATGTCCTAGCTCAGAGGGTTTCATGCCACTGGTGTAAAAAGTCTTTCTTAGGTGGCAGCTTGTCCTCAGGTCAGCAGCAGAGGCCTTTGGTCCCTTGGTCTTTGGCTCTCTCAGTTCTTTGCCCTCAGAACAGTCATCAGGGCCCAGGGAGCCCCACAGGCCAGCCCAGGGTGGAGGTGACCATGCTCTGTTAACGGGTGATCTCTTTCTCCGTGCCAGGTCCCAGATGTGTGATGGCGGCTGCAATCTGTCTTGTGGGTATTAATGCGATCTTCAATGGTGGCTACTGTTCTCTAGCTGTTCTACAAAACTGGAGCGTGCTGGTGAGTTCCAACGTCAGTGCTGAGCAAGCCCCCTGCAGAAGCAGCGTGTCCAGTGTCAGGACCATCACACACAGCATCAGCTGGGAACTGTAGGCCTCTGGGGTGGGGGGATCTGGCAAGTGGGGTGCTGCTACCTCCAGGAGATTCTGATGGGCATTCTTCATTGTCTCCCCCACTGTGGCCTGCATAGGGAGGGTCATCCCAAGGTAAAAACTGGTAGTTTTCAAAGTGCATCACCCCTAGAATTTGTCACCATGGCCTTTGTAGGTAAGGCTGGAACCATGAACATCTGGTTATCCAGTAGCATCATGGAGTGCGATATTCCTACCTAAGGGAATTTTACAGATAAATGAAGCTTTTCCCTTTAAAGCCCTGAGTCTTTTTTGGAAATTAACCATTTTGTTGGAAATCTATTTCATGCAGTATGTAGAGTCCCCCTATTTTATTAATCCAATTATGCTGAATATAATGCAGCCCTTTCTTGAAGACTTGGGGACATTTTTATGAGCCTCGTTAGAAACAAGATAATTACCCTTAAGCATGACTGAATTATGTAGGATTCTCAATGAGTTCCCTTGGATTGCTAGGCTTTTCTCATAGGTAATAATTTTGGTGATTTGTCTGTCTTTTCATTCGATATCAGCTGTCACTTCTCAGTTAGTTAGCTTCTAGCAGTGAGTGTAGTCTTAAAAAAAGTCATAGCATTCCCAGAGGTGAGCTGCCTACCAGGCACCACATGTAGGGCCTTCCGGCTCTCTTTGGAAAGCTTGGTTTAGAACAGCAGGAATGCCAGGGGCAAGCAGACCGCGGGTTATGTCTCAGCCCAAATAAGGTGGCGAATTTCATCCCTATGAAGAGCCTGTAAAAAAAAAAAAAAAAAAAAAAGATGAGTCAGAAAGGAGGGCAAGATTCCTGCTAAGGACAGAGAACCAAGCAGTTCTGGCCAAGGAGGTCATGATCACACTTTGGGGGCTTAAATGATTTCATGCTGAGAACAGTGCCTTTTGGTGCATGTCCAGAGGTGCACACAGCTGGCGTGAGCTGTGTTCTGCAGCCACCTCCCACCTGCCCGCAGCTGGCCAGCCTCTGGGCGGGAAGCCTGCCACCTGTGCTGTGGGCGTTTTCTACCACTGACGTCTGCTTCTCACACTGACCCACACTTACCAACGGGAGCATTTTTCCCCATCACGTATGGCAGCTGCCACTTCATCCCCACTAGTTCTACAGACTTACAGTTCGTTAGGTTCTCCCTCTGTCATAGTTCTTAATAATGATACCAGGATATTCTTATTGATATTATCACTCAGTAAAACTGTTTGAAACACATGATTTTGTTTTGTTTTCTTCTCTCCTTCGGGGAAATTTAAGACCAATTAAAAGCCACCATGCAATTTTTCGGAAGCAGGTTGCACATAATGATATTTGAAATGCAGTATGTTAACCAGGATACCAGTGATTCAAGGCACATGGGCGTGAGTGGAGTCAAAGCAGCAGCAGCAGCAGGAGGGGACAGCCAACAGGTGACAGAAGGGCCTAGTGGTGAGGGAGCAGAAGATCTGGGGGAGGAGAACTGGGACTTGGACCTGGGGGGCAGCTAAGAGTCCGGTTGCAGACGCCACAGAGAAGCCCACGAAAGCAGCCAGCCAGCATGGAAGCAGCTGGGAGGAGGGTGTCACCAGCACTGACCATGATCGTTCAAGTTGTGGCTCACCAGTTCCCGGGGTCATCCATGGGTTACAGGAACGAGTTAGGATGAGGCTTTTCTTTCCCCAGATTGGAGGTCAGACAGCACTGCTTATATGACCTCCCCGTGGAAGGCAGAGATGGGCCTGGGCCGTGAGGACGGACGACCTCCACCGCTCTGGGGCTGGCCTGTGCACAGACGGCGGGGCAGCCTCACACGCTGTCCTTGGGGCAGGGCGTGCGCGGGGAGGCTGCTCGGGCTCTGGTGTCATCCGAGCGGGCGGGTAACCAGAAGACTGTTTCCTAGAGACAGACCCTATAGGGCATGCAC
>NW_007772042.1:0-5043 GCF_000696425.1 Galeopterus variegatus | reverse complement strand
AATGCCTATTTAGCTCTTTTGACTATTTTTTAATTGGGTTTCTTGTTCTTTGTTGTAAAGTTGTTTCAGTTCCTTGAACATTCTGGATATTAATCCTTTGTCAGATGTATATTTTGCAAATATTTTCTCCCACTCTGCTGGTGGCCTTTTAACTCTATTGTTTCTTTTGCTGTGCACAAGCTTTTTAGTTTGATATAATCCCATTTGTTTCTTTCTCCTTTGGTTGGATGGCTCTAAATTTTATAGTCCCTTTCTGATCATCCCCCTCCCTCTTTCTGGTAACAGGTGGAGGAGACCCTTCAGATGATTCGTCCAGTGGTGACACTCTAATTGAATTGACTATCTCGTTTGGGGAAGCTGAAAATAGTAGCACAGGAAGTGAGCAAGGAGAAGACCAATCTTGGATAGCAGTGAGCCAGAGTAGTCCAGAAGGTGGTGATTTCAGTTTCAGTGCAGAGATAAATTTTCACCTTAATAATGGAAGCCTGAGTCCAGAGAATGAATATACATTATCTCCAAGACGTCCCAGGGCAGAAAATACAGAAAACAGACAGAGGCAGGTGGGAAATCCACGTTGTGAGTCAACATATGCAATGCCAGCTAGATCAGAACAAAGTGCAACTGAAGCATTAATAGAAGTCCCACCGACCAGAGATCAGAGAAGAGCAAGAATCCAGAGACCACACCGTAATATAATCATACCAGGAATTGAAAGTTACTTACCTCGCAATTCATTGAGTGAAATTTCACAAAGACTTCATCATAGTATATCATCTCAGACTTTTGATCAGCCTCTGGTAAATGAGACTGAGAGGTGTTTTACCACTCGACAACATGAGACATTGAGACAGGAAGCAACTGGACCCGAGTTGCAAAGTAGGCACCTTTTTGAAGCTTCTGGAACAAGTAATGCCTTTTTAGGACAACTTTCTCCAGACACAACCAGAAATGTTGAATCTGGGAGACTGAGACCCAGATATCCAAGCATAGTCTTTGAGCTTGAAGTAAGAAGAGAATTTTCGCCGAGAGACCACATAGCTAGTAGACCTCAGTTAACATTTGAGACACCAAACAACACTGTCACTTTAGAAAGTGAACAAGGAGGACTCAAAAATACTTCTTCACATTCTGAGCAGGGAGGTGTGAGAAATTATGTCACACCCATGAGAATCCATTCTCATAGAATTACAACATCTGCTGCAACTCAGAGCACATTAAGGCAAAGAATAACAGGATTTGATGAGTCAAGTAACCATTCGGGCAGTGATAGTGATTTAGAGCCTACTTTCTCACGCCCAAGTCAGAACATGGAAAGGACAGAGTTACAGAATGGAGAAGATGGTTCCAGTGGCGGTAGGAGCTCTGGTTCTGATTCAAATCCTAGACCCCAATCAAGTTCCTCATCAATTTCCAGGTCAAGCTCCACGTATATGCCTAGTTCTAGTTTTCATCCTATGTCCAGTTCCAGCTCCAGTAGTGAATATTCAGAAATTCTCTCATTGAGACTTGAAATTAATGAAGAAAGCTCACCATCAGAGGCCAGGCAAGAAACGACCTCTGATGAAGATGACGCACAGCTCTTCCCTAATCTTGTTCAGTTTTTTATCTTAAATGAAGATGATCATGACCAACCTGCAGGACTCACCAAAGCACAGATTGAGAACTTGGCAATAAGAACTTTTGGTGAAAATGATGCGTTAACATCCTGTTGTGTTTGCACTACACAATACACAGAAGGCAACAAGCTTCGCATACTACCTTGTTCCCATGAATATCATGTCAATTGCATTGATCGCTGGCTGTCTGAGAACTCTACCTGTCCCCTTTGTCGGCATAAAGTAATAGATTCTAGTGACAGTGAAAATTCTAGCTGAGATGTTAACTCTCAGCTATAAAAATTATTACAGTGGTAGGCAGATAACTGTTATTTGCCTTACGTCCACTTTGGAAGAGACACGTATATAAAATATCAACTTTACCTGAACTGTTGGTTCTTGAAGGAATGATTGTACTTTCTCCAATCTGTTTCAGAATAAAAGGAAATATTAAAAAGCCAAAAGAAAACGTGTCCCCTCTGACAATAAAGACCAATTCTGCACCATGGCAGGTCACTGAATTTCGATAGAAACTTAGCAGGTACACTGGGTTGGGATGTTCCTGATTCCATGACAGAAGTGTCTTACTATGTTATAATCTATTTCAGATAGATCCTGATAGCCATATCCACTCATGTAAATCCCAGATGTCCCAAGGTCCTGTCCTGTCTTGGATGTGCATGCAATTAAATCGGCAACCAAACCAAAATTATTAAGAAGCGATTAAGAATTGTATTAGAGTGATTCACATAAAGTCCCGTTATAGACATAGCATGTTGGAAAAAGCTTTTAAAGCCTTCTTTTGCTCTCTCCTCAGCAGTTTATCCCACCCGCTCATACGACCTTAAAGTTTCTCCCATTCCCAACTACCAGTGTATCAGGATCCTGCACAAAAACAGATGCCACACTTGAAAAGGGTGATCAAATAGAGTTTAATTAAGGGAAAACTTACTGAAGTGTGTAAAGAATGAAGGGAAATCAGGAGATGATGAAATACCCTGAGGGTAGCAGTGTNAGGCCAGCATGCCCAAAGATTTCAGTAGCAAGCCTTCTGTTTTAGTCCGTTTTGTGTTACTATAACAGAAATACCTGAGACTGGGTAATTTATAAGGAAAAGAGGTTTCTATTGCTTACAGTTCTGGGACAGTTGCATCTGGCATGGGATTCAGGCTGCTTCTAGTCATGGCAGAAAGTGGCAGGCAGTCAGTGGGTACAAGCAGATCATATGGTGAGCGAAGAAGCGAGAGAGAGAGAGAGGAGGTGCCAGGGTCCTATAAAAAACAAATTCTCACAGCAGCTAATAGAGCAATAACTCACTCATTACTCCCCCCTCCCCTAGGGAGAGCATTAATCCATTCATGAGGGATCCACTCCCATGACTCAATCAGTTTCCAACACTGCCACATTGGGGATCAAATTTCCACATGAGTTTTGGTGGGGACAACACATCCAAACTCCATCACCTTCCCTCAGAGACACTTGGCCCTTCCCTAATCTTGTTCAGTTTTTTATCTTAAATGAAGATGATCATGACCAACCTGCAGGACTCACCAAAGCACAGATTGAGAATTTGGCAATAAGAACTTTTGGTGAAAATGATGTATTAACATCCTGTTGTGTTTGCACTACACAATACACAGAAGGCAACAAGCTTCGCATACTACCTTGTTCCCATGAATATCATGTCAATTGCATTGATCGCTGGCTGTCTGAGAACTCTACCTGTCCCCTTTGTCGGCGTAAAGTAATAGATTCTAGTGACAGTGAAAATTCTAGCTGAGATGTTAACTCTCAGCTATAAAAATTATTACAGTGGTAGGCAGATAACTGTTATTTGCCTTACGTCCACTTTGGAAGAGACACGTATATAAAATATCAACTTTACCTGAACTGTTGGTTCTTGAAGGAATGATTGTACTTTCTCCAATCTGTTTCAGAATAAAAGGAAATATTAAAAAGCCAAAAGAAAACGTGTCCCCTCTGACAATAAAGACCAATTCTGCACCATGGCAGGTCACTGAATTTCGATAGAAACTTAGCACGTACACTGGGTTGGGATGTTCCTGATTCCATGACAGAAGTGTCTTACTATATTATAATCAATTTCAGATAGATCCTAATAGCCATATCCACTCATGTAAATCCCAGATGTCCCAAGGTCCTGTCCTGTCTTGGATGTGCATGCAATTAAATCGGCAACCAAACCAAAATTATTAAGAAGCGATTAAGAATTGTATTAGAGTGATTCACATAAAGTCCCGTTATAGACATAGCATGTTGGAAAAAGCTTTTAAAGCCTTCTTTTGCTCTCTCCTCAGCAGTTTATCCCACCCGCTCATACGACCTTAAAGTTTCTCCCATTCCCAACTACCAGTGTATCAGGATCCTGCACAAAAACAGATGCCACACTTGAAAAGGGTGATCAAATAGAGTTTAATTAAGGGAAAACTTACTGAAGTGTGTAAAGAATGAAGGGAAATCAGGAGATGATGAAATACCCTGAGGGTAGCAATGTGAGAAGCCAGTGTTATCACCATTAGGCTTGAAGGGTCATAGAGAGCTAGTGGTTCCTGCAACCTAGAATGTCTTGTCGTTGTAGTTAAGAGTTACCCAATAAGAACTGTGGCCTTAGATAGACAAATGGCAGCTACTGCCAACCTAAAACTTGGAATTGGGGGACCAGAGAAATAATTCCCCAACCCTTCTTTCCTCATTCCTTCTAATCTCCTGTTGATAGTTCCCATTAGCCAAACCCATCCTGAAGACAAGAAAGACTGTCTGATGAAGCCCATATTGGTGAGCCTTCTGAGATCACAGAGAAAAGTAGAGGCAGATGGAGAGCGGATTTAAAGTGGCCGGCTACCACAACCAGCACCCCAAACTCACTTCGAGCCCAGTTGGTGCATTCTTTCTTGCCACGTCCCCCTGCCCTCCTTTCAGCTCTGTGACTCAGCACGTTGATGACCCTCTTTCCCTTAAGTTTCCTTTCCTCTCCACCAATGTTTTATGATAAAAGAGAGAACAAATAGCAGGGCACTTTCAAAATTTCATGGAAAGATTCACATTAACTTTTGATTCTATTTTTCCATGAACTTTTGGAAGCATCCTTGTACATTTCATCTCATGAAGTGATAAGAAGATGATGAACGCTTAGAACTTTTTACCTGTCTCTTAAACTTGTCATACTTGGGTTTGCTGTAATTGTAAACAACTGAAGAGAAAAAAGCAGCACAGGCATTTCTTCAATTATTCCTTTAACATTTCGATTTCTTTTTATACATAACTTTTGTTCCTAATTATTTTTTTAACTCATGCTTGTTTCTTATGAAGGGTTTTGTGTTTTACGTTTACTCATGACTCAAACTTTTATGCTTGATCTAAAGTAACCAATTGTTGCCTATAGCTTTGCACGTTGTAATCTGAAATTCTTAACCTCCGAGTTCAAAAA
>NW_007772041.1:4390-5043 GCF_000696425.1 Galeopterus variegatus | reverse complement strand
TTTTTTTGGCATTTTGTTTTGTTTTGCTTTTTTGGTTTTGTTCCTGTTTTTTGTGTGGGAGGAGATTTTAAATTACTGCTTAAATTCTTTAAGAGTTATAGAACTATTCAGGTTGTATACACACTGGATCATAAACTTTGTTTTTTAAAAAAATCTGTTGGATCTGTAGTTTTGTCTCCTTTTTATTCCCAGTATTATTAATTTCTCTCCTTCTCTTCTCCCCCCACTTGCACACTCTTCTTTCCTTTTCTTTCTTTCTTTTTTGTCAATCTTGCCAGACATTGATCTAATTCATTAGGGGTTTTAGGGAACCAACTTGGACTTCGTTCATTCTCTCTTTATAGTTTTGTTTCTATTTTATTAATGTCAACCGTTTTCTTTATTATCTTTTTCCTTCTACTTTATTTGGGTTTACTCTTTTTATTCTTCTAACTTCTCAAATTGGATGATTATCTTTAATTTTAGGACTTTGTTCTTTAAAATATAAGTGTATAAGCCTATAGGTTCACCTCAAAGTACTGCTTTCTGCATTCCCCAGTTTTGACTATTTTCTTTTTTTGCATAGTTCTAAGATATGGATTTTGATATTGATTTCTTCATTTATGCCTGAGTGTCTTAGAAGTGTTTTAAATTTCCAAACACATAGAATTTTT
>NW_007772041.1:1728-3098 GCF_000696425.1 Galeopterus variegatus | reverse complement strand
TGATATTCATTTAGCCACCCAGTTTCCTTTTATTTAGTATTTGGTAAGTAAGTTTTTTCCGGTTTTTTTACTTTCAACCTTTCTCTGTTCTTATGCTTCACGTATGTCTGTTGTAAATAACACATAGCTGGGGTTTTTTAAATCCATTTGGAAATCTCTGTTTGTTAAATGGAAAGTAAATCCATTTACATTAATGCAGATTTGTTTTTAATCATCTTTTATTTTCTACAAATTGTACTTTTTATGTTTTCTTCCTGTTTGCCTTTTTTATTATTATTATTTAAGGGGTTGGTTAGGTTGTGCTAATTCCTATTACTTTCTTTTTGTTTCTTCTGGTTTGAAAGTTGTACAGTATTTCTATTATTTTAGTGGCTATCCCTAAAATTATGATATCTTAACCCTTTTCCTGATTAATGCAAAGAATGTAAAATACTAACTTAATCATTCTGTCCTAAATTACATGCTCCTGTTTTCTAGTATTTTAGTTCTATTCTTTTTTCTCCATAATATTAGAGATTATCATTTTATTCCTTCTTTTTTTTCAGATTTACATTTTCAAATTCTTTGCTCATTATTTCTTCTTAGAAATCATATCTTCGTTTCAGTAAATTTCTCTTTTTCATAGATTCCCTTGTTTAGAAGGTCATTTAATAGAGTAGTAAACACTCAGCATTGTTTATCAGAAAATGTCTTTGTTTTGCCCTTGTTCTTGAAAGATTATTTCTGTTGGTACACAAATCTAGGTTGATAGCTGTTTTCTCTTCCCTTTGTTTCTGGTATTCTGCAGGTTTAAGTGTGGATTTCTTTTTATTAATCCAACTTGGTATTCATTTTACTTCCTGGTACTGATGGTTTGGAGTCTTTTTCACTTCTGGAAAATTATCACATATTTTTCTTCACCTGTTACTTCTCCTCAACCTCCTCTTTTCTTTCCTTCTGGGAGACATTACTTAGACTTTCTCATTACAGCTCATATGCCTCTTAACCCTATATTTTTTAGTTTTCAGCCTCCTCTCTTTCCTAAATTTGAGGTAATTTCTTTACATCTATTTTCCCGTTCACTAATCTTCTTCTTAACTGTGTCTAATCTGCTCCCTAACCCAGCCACTATGTGTTTTATTTCAACAATTATATTTTTATTTCTTAAAGTTGTATTTGATTGTTTTTTCAATCTGCATGGTCATTTTTATAGGCTCGTGTTGTTTGTTTATTTTTTTAATTCCATATTTTATTTCATTAAACATTTCATTCATATTACTCTGTATTCTATGATAGATAATTCCCATATCTGATGTTCTTAGGATGTAAGTTTTTTATTTCTGCTGTTACTCCATAGTGGGTTGTTTACTTGTGTATTTGGTGATGCTTAA
>NW_007772041.1:0-684 GCF_000696425.1 Galeopterus variegatus | reverse complement strand
GAAACTGCAAAGTGATTCACTGTGGAGGAAGCAACCAGGGCTTCAGGATAGAAAGGAACTTGAACTTTTCATTCTACACCTTTTTATACATTTTGAAAATTCCAATGCAAGCCACCCATTCCTTTTGTTCGAAGCATGGAGCCTGTTTTATTGGACTGTTCTTGATTAGGGCACCTGCTTCTCTTGGTTATTACATCTCTGCTTATGCCACTTCATCAGCTCTGGTTCCTCCCTGCAGAGTGGGAATATGTGCTCGTCCCTCCAGCTTTAAAAAATTCAACCTTCCACAAAGATTTCTCAAATCTATTTTAAGTTAAAACAATAGATTTCCAATAATATGTACAGGATGATCCCATTGTTGTAAAAAAAAAATAATTGAATAAATGTGTGTATATGTGTACAAAAAGAAAAGTAGCCTGGAAACATTTACTCACTCAGTCAACAAAAATGTATTGTCTGCCTACCACAGGTCTGGCATTGTCGTAGAGACAGATGTTCCGAGAGGACCACAGTCCCTATGCTGTGCCTCTTGGTATGCCCAGACTCTAAGTCTAGAGGGGAACATATACCAGCAGGTTAAAGGCAATTCACTCTGGGTGATTGTAGATGAGCTTTTAAACATCTCCATGCCTTTCTGTATTTTCTGATTTATTTTTTTGTGCTGGGTATGGCATAAAAGAACTT
>NW_007772040.1:4727-5044 GCF_000696425.1 Galeopterus variegatus | reverse complement strand
TTTCCTTCTAATATGGGAACAGGGGGAAGTAGGTGGGATATGGGTGAAAGCAGAGTGGTCACACTTTGGTCATTGTGGGAACAGGGTGAAGGGCACCTGGGGTTCATTGTACTATTCTATCTTGTTCAAGCTAGAGATTTTCATTATAAGATGTTTTTAAACTATTATATACATAATTGCACATATGCATGTATGTGTGTATGTGGATACACATTTGTACACTCATTGTTTATATGTATTTAAAGAAATCAAATTTGGTGAGGTCAGAGGACAAGAGAGAAAGGAGGAAGTGACTGAATATATTCCAAGCAAAGAAA
>NW_007772040.1:2267-2852 GCF_000696425.1 Galeopterus variegatus | reverse complement strand
GACTGAGAGGTTTCCCAGGACATGGGACTTTTAGTGCTAGAATTGGGCTGGTCCCAGGCAAACCAGGACAGATGGTCACCCTAGTGTAGGGTTGTGTGTTTAGGTACGAAGCATTTCTTTCTAGTGGAGCACTCTAGTCAGGAACATGATGTATCACAGTGTTTAAACTTCCATGACACTATAAGGTAGCTGAGGTTCCCCTCCCCCACACAGCTGCTGTGAACCCATGACAGAAGGAGCAGGCCAGGTGGGAGCTGGAGTCCATGCTTCCCCGATGGCATGATGTCACCAGCGACACATGCCACAAGGTCTTAGGAGCCCATCTCGGTGGTGAGTGCAACTGAGGAATCCACTGAGTTGTCTGGGCTCTGACATGACTAAAGTCCCATGTTAAATTGGTACCTCACTGATTTCAATAACCAGGTTTTTAGGCTAAGTAAAGCACGGGCATACGAACCTTTTGGGGTACCCAGACCTCTTCGGAAAATGGCCCTGCTAATCTCAGGTGTGGTCCCTACAGGCCAGGTAGTCACGACAGCTGGTCAAGTAGTGGGTGCTGCTCAAGACGGGCTAGTTAATTCTTCA
>NW_007772040.1:0-465 GCF_000696425.1 Galeopterus variegatus | reverse complement strand
TTTTCTTAGACCAGGGGTTGGTGAACTATGGGCCGCAGACCAAATTTAGCCCATAGCACCACGTGTTTTTGTAAATAAAGTTTTACTGGGAAACAGCCACACCTTTGTCTATGTTCTGTTTGTAGCTGGGTCAGCAGAGCTGGGTCCTTGTGACAGACGTGACACAGCCCACAAAGCCTAAAGTGTTTATTCCCAGGTCCCTGCAGAAAAAGCTTGCCAGCCCATATTCTAGGCCTACACTGAGTAATAAGCATCAAAAAGATTCTAGCAAGGGTTCTAGTACTTTCTTCTTTGTGACTAAACCTACTTCGGACTGTAAGTTCAGGGGAGTGGTAAGTTAGGGCATTCTACTTGGGGTTTAAGTGAAACTATTATCAGAAGCCATAACCTCGGCCACCATTGACGGCTTCTTAGATAGGCTGAGAACTTGTTCTCGGGGTCCTCTAGGGAGCTTGTGGTTTTCTG
>NW_007772039.1:4203-5044 GCF_000696425.1 Galeopterus variegatus | reverse complement strand
CTTCTGTTCCTTTCACTTTGCCAATAAATTCCTCCTAGGTGTCAGAGTCAGACCCAAAGGAACTGTTCCCCTAATGGCCTATCTTTCAGGAAACTGTCAGCAACTTGTCCAATGCAGCTTTTTAACGGGTTGGATTCTAGGAGGTTTCTTAACTAAAATCCCCCAATCGTGACTTTGGCTTGGCACAGGGTCATCTTTTGGATCTCTGTCAAAAGTATAGTATGTCTTTCTTCTATCTGGTGAGGAAGCTTCAAGAACACTCTACCAAGAATGTAATTTCTGATTCCCTTCCCTATTTTTCTGAACTGTAGTCTAACATTATGAGTTTCTACACCAGTTTATGTTTCTCTAACCTCTCATCACAGATTGTCTGTCCCTTTTAGAGGGATATATATATACTGTCACCGTCTTCCAATTTTCAATCACATCTCAATCTCAGCAATAACTGTGAAGGTATATAAACCTCATGCCATGCAGTAAAATCTCTCCACATCTTGTCTATTTCTCATGTCTTATAGAGGAATGTAAGTGTTGGAGGCCATAATTTTGGCTTTCAGCACCATTGCTGATTTTTCATGTAAATCAGTAAGCATCTCCTACTACCAGCTGCAACTAGCTGCATTTTGAAAATTATAATCTACACCAGTGTATTCTGATTATTTGTCTTCTTCCCTTTGATATTCATTTTTAATTTCATTCATATAATTTTGAACTGTGGTCCCACCCTAGCCAAAATCCCATCATTCTGGGGTCTTAAGTTGTGGTTCAAAAATCTAAATTCTATTTCAGCCACACCATCTATCTTGCCATCTATTAAACATCAATGTTTTCCTCTTTCATA
>NW_007772039.1:2214-2916 GCF_000696425.1 Galeopterus variegatus | reverse complement strand
ATGGTATGCTACTGTTCTTCATAGGATCCAAATTCCCCTTTTTAAGGAAGGGCCCCATGCATATAGTGTACCTCACAGCGTTCCTCGTTTTCTCTTGTGTCAAAGTCTTTCACCTGCCAGTAGTATTTACTCTTCACTTTTCATTAAAACTTCCTTTCCTTCTCTCTTTATTCTTTGATTATTTCTTCCATTCTGACTATAAATCATTCATTATTTATAACCAGTTAGAATTTAAAGAGCCTTGAACCTTCATGTTTGTTTTTTTTTTTTTATTATAAGAGCATAAGCTTTTTAAGGGAAAGAAAAATCTGTATTTATCTTGATACAGTCCCTTTTCCAGACCCCCTTACCACTGACACTGTGCCTGGCAGCTCATAAGTGACAAGTAAACACCTAGTGGTGTGACCTGAGATGAGAATTGATAGCTCACAATAATTGCTCAGGGCCTCAGGCAAGAAGACAAATATCTTGCAGGCTCAGAATCACACTTCTGCTCTAATGCACACCTTCTGCTTTGTTACAGGGAATAAAGACCTTTATAGTTTCCCTTAGGAAATATCCCTTAAACTCCTGTAACATTACCCAGAGTATCCTAGGAATACTGCTTTCAAGAAAGCCAAAAACATGGCCCCTTTCCTCTGTCCCTGCCATCTTCTGTTCAGAGTTTCATACTTAAAACTAGTCTTCGTTAACTCAAAGATA
>NW_007772039.1:0-981 GCF_000696425.1 Galeopterus variegatus | reverse complement strand
ATAACAAATGCCACAGATTGGGTGGCTTTTACAACAGAAATTTATTTTCTCAAAATTCTGGAGGCTGGAAGTTTAAGATAAAGTGTCAGCAGAGTTGGATTCTTCTGAGGCCTCTCTCCTCGGCTTGTAGATGGCTCTCTTCTCACTGTGTCCTCACACGGTCTTCCCTCTGTGTCTGTCTGTGTCCTAATCTTGTCTTCTTATGAGGACACCAGTCATATTGGATTAGGACCCACCTTAATGACCTCATTTTAGCTTAATTCCCTCTTTAAAGACCCTATCTCCAAATACGGTCTTATTCTGAGGTACCAGTGGGTAGGACTTCAACATGTGAATTTGGGATGGGGGTGTGGGGACACAATTCGGCTCATAATACCATCCTCCAAGTGTGCAGAGAGGAAGATAATTCTGGAGAACACATAGGCCTTATAAGGATTTCAGTTGTTTGCTGTGGGATTGAGCTAACTCAAAGAATCAGATTTCAATCAGATACACCTAAATCAGAGATCTCACCAGCATCAAGGTTTACTAATGTATTAGTCCATTTCTTTTGATTATAACAAAATCCATGGAACTGGGTGTTTTATAAAGAAACTGAAATTTATTGCTTACAGTTTCTGAGGCTGGGAAGTCCAAAATCCAAGGAACATATCTCATGAGGGTTTGGGTGATAGGAACAGGAATGCAGGAGTCTCACGTGGGAAAAAATGGTGCATCAGAGAGATACTAAACTCATTCACTCTTTTTTTAAAGTTCTCCAAACCATGCCCATGACCACCGTTATTAATCCATTCACTATGGCATGGTCCTACAATCTAATCATCTCTTCAAGGCCCCACCTTTCAATTACTGTAATAGGATTTCCCACCCTCAACAGCTGCAGTGAGAATTAAGTTTTGGGGAAACATTCAACTCAAGACAACTATTAATTCCAAGTATACATGCAATCAAAAGGCACAAAAGGTAGAATATTCTATGGGG
>NW_007772038.1:4786-5044 GCF_000696425.1 Galeopterus variegatus | reverse complement strand
GCATTAGTGCTGCTCACTGCATGGCCAACGGCAGATGGCAAACTTTACAAGTTATTTATGCCCTCAAGGATGGTTAATGAGTCTTCAGCAGCAAGGGAAAAAACTAGTTTTTTAATAGATAATGAATCAAACTAGGAATTAAGATTTTAAAAATCACTACAGAATACAATGTAAAGAAAACTTATTCTGAAATATTCGCTGACTCAATACAATTACTCAAATCTTTTTGCCTTTAGCGTGGCCAGGAGAAAAACAATG
>NW_007772038.1:2278-2815 GCF_000696425.1 Galeopterus variegatus | reverse complement strand
TGTTTAAAATATTTTATAAAAACATGGTCCGAGAGACAAATTCAAAAGCTGGCTTAATACATAA
This sequence comes from Galeopterus variegatus, assembly GCF_000696425.1. Lineage (NCBI taxonomy): Eukaryota > Metazoa > Chordata > Mammalia > Dermoptera > Cynocephalidae > Galeopterus > Galeopterus variegatus. Next base: position 2,751 of record NW_007772038.1, on the reverse strand, counting down.
GCACACAGCTTATCTCCTGAGATGAGTTTCCTCTTTAAAATAGGGCTAACAGAACAGAGGGCTTTGGTGAACATTAGCCAACTTAATGCATGCCAAGTGTCTAATGCAGTGCTTGATAAGAGCTCGGAGGAAGATTAGATTTTTAGGTATTATGTCAATGTCAGCATCATGGTAAAGCTTAAAATAACTGATGAAACTAAGCAAAACACCAATTTTAATTTTCAAAGTTCCATCATCATGACCATTTAAACTATCAGCGGTTGCTGTGGGAATGTAAAAGAACATCATGATAACAAAGGACTGTCCTGTGGTGAGTTACAGGAATCTAGACAAGGGACCAAACACACACAGCATGCACAAACGAATGCAGGGAAGTGACAAACACGAGCAAGGCCTGCAGTCAGAGAACACCAGTGTCCTCCTGTCAGCACCTGGTCTGAATACTGCACCAATTACATAAGATGTCACCATGG
>NW_007772038.1:0-213 GCF_000696425.1 Galeopterus variegatus | reverse complement strand
CCTTCTGCTCACCTCTGCACAGATAGCACCTAGCACAGTGCCTGGCATTGAGCACATGCTCCAGAAGTCTCTGATCAACAAATAAATGGCCTTCTGATGTCCGATTACCTCTCTGCCATTCCTGATCAGGTCAGCAGCTTCAAACCTGAACACCATGTCAGAGGGATGAATGCAGGACCTCACCCAGCGGCCATCCTGCGTTTATCAATTATT
>NW_007772037.1:3661-5046 GCF_000696425.1 Galeopterus variegatus | reverse complement strand
GGAGCGCTGCCACGCTTCCCAAGCGGCGCACTTATCCAGTGCGCCACCGGGCCGGCCCTATACTTTTATTTTTATTCTAATTAAAAATATTTGTGATCATGGGAAAACAATCTATATTCAAGATTCATCTTGGGCTGCCCCTGTGGCTCACTTGGGAGAGTGCGGCACTGGGAGCACAGTGGTGCTCCCGCCGCGGGTTCAGATCCTACATAGGGATGGCCAGTGCACTCACCGGCTGAGCGCGGTGCGGGCGACACTAAGCCAAGGGTTACGATCCCCTTACCGGTCACAAAAAGAAAAAAAAAAAGATTCATCTTCTAATTCCATTAAAAGTGTTCCAGTCTGTGTAAAGGATGCAACTTTTTCAGAAAACAGATTCTAAAGAATTCTTTAAGTTAATTAGATAAAAGCTTCAGACTGCTAAGCCATTGCTAGAGTTACTGTTAAATTAAGTATTATTTTATTAAAAATTGTTCAGATAAGCTCTGAGACAAGAAACGATTGCAAGAACAATTGTTTCATTCTTTCAATTTATGAAAACATGTGAAGTGTGTACATGAATGTAAAGGGAAGATTTGTATATGCTCAGCATAGGGCTGACTAATGTAAACTCATCTTCTATATAGGAGTAAAAAAGGAGAAAACTGAAAAGAAATTTATGCAAAATTACAGACCATGTAAGGTTGAGAGTGAGCAATGGGTAATGGAGCCTATATATGCCTGATTCCCAAAGCTAAAAATGCCCATCGCCTATAAGCTGGAAGAAACTGTACAGGCTCTGGACACAGGGTGGCCAGAAGTCCAAGAGCTGAACCAGATCCAGGGCAGATTTACCGCCAAGACAGAATTTAGAGTGAGTTAAAAATGGAACATTCAAATTTAAGACTGAGAATTAGAGCCATATTAAATTAAGTTGAAACTCATAGTAATTAATTGAGACGTGATATTTATCTTTCACTTTAAATGTGGAAATCTAATGATAAGTCATAAGAAAAAGCTTGAAAACAAAGTCTCATTTGAATTTTAGATAAAAAGTCACCCTTTACCTTTTGCCCAGATTACTGCTATCACCTTCTATATTAGTTTGTTTTTTGTTGCTTATAACAGAATACCTGAAACTGGGTAATTTATAAAGAAATGAAATTTACTTCTTACAGTTTTGGAGGCTGGGAAGTCCAAGGTCCAGGGAATATACCTGGTGAGCATCGTCTTCTTCCTGGTGGGTGACGCAGGGTGTCATGTGGCATGAATTGCTAGAGCAAGAGACCTAACCTTCTCACTTGCTCTCCTTATAAAGCCATTAGAACCACACCCATGACAACCCGTTAAACCATTAACCCATTACTCCATGAATGGATCAATCCATTCACAATGACACAGTCCTT
>NW_007772037.1:0-3170 GCF_000696425.1 Galeopterus variegatus | reverse complement strand
GTTAAACCATTAACCCATTACTCCATGAATGGATCAATCCATTCACAATGACACAGTCCTTACTGTCCAATTATCTCATAAAGACCCCACCTTCCAACACCATATTGGGGGTCAAATTCCAATGAGAGCTTGGGGGGACATTCAAACAACGGCACCTCCTATCTGCACTCCATGTGTCATCCTTGGCAATACAATTATCCTTTCAAAGTCTAAGTCAATATCAAAACCTCCCAGTTGAAGAGCAAAAGCCTTACAGCGGCCTATGAGGCTGTACATGCCCTACTGCCGGTCCTGCCACTTGCCTGCCTGATTCCCCTCCTCACACTCCAGGAGGGCTTGTTCCGATTGCCTGGAATGACCAGCTCCTCCCCTGCACAGGTACTCTTGGTCAGCTCTTTTCCTTCCTGCCTTCATAAAATGCAATCATAGGCATGTCTAATAGACAGTTGAAAATTTAGGTCTAGAAATCAAAAGGAAGTTGTGGTTTGGAGATCTAGACTTGGAGTTCTGAGAATTGCATTTATAAGAGTAGAGATCCGTGGAGAAAGGGCATAATTAGAAGAGAATGTGTAAGGATGGAACCTGAAGGAACAGCTATCGTTTAAGGGGTGAGTGGAAAAGAAGAAAAAAGAAGAGGTCAGAAAAAATGGGAAGAGAATCATGGCAACCAAAAGAAATGTAAAGCTCTAAGAAGTAGTGGTGACTGGACAATGGTGTCCAATTTTTCTGTGGTTAATTTGGGAGGACTAAGAATATGCCGTTGACTTGGTAAATTGAGCAATTGGGAAGTTATCCGTGGAGTTTGAGGCAACATTTCAGTAGAACCATCTACTGAACCCTCCTGGTGGGGGTGGAATTTATACATATTCTAGTGATAACAATATGTGAGTTAGTGTTATTTTTCTTCAGCATTTTTCAGCTGCTCAGACTAAGCAGTTAAGGAGGGTGACTATATTTATCTAGAGTTGGCGTTTTTCCATTGTCAAAGAACAAAACAAATACCACTAGGACTTTTAAAAGATACAAAGTCAATGTTCTTAACCTTCCAGGCCAGAAAGTATACACCAGTAAAGAAATCAACTGAGTAGTTAGCTGAAAGAAAAAGTCAGAGATCATTAAGTGCTGGAAGTGGAGACAATTCATAGTGACTATGTTAATTAAGGATTAAAAACTAGCACTCTGGGTAGAATGGAATGAGTCCATAGGTCTGTACACAGTTAATTTTTTAAAGGTTTTGTTGCTTGTTAATCAGGAAAGACATTTCAGGCAGGTCCAGCAGAACCTGGTAAAAACTAGCACTCTGGGTAGAATGGAATGAGTCCATAGGTCTGTACACAGTTAATTTTTTTAAGGTTTTGTTGCTTGTTAATCCGGAAAGACATTTCAGGCAGGTCCAGCAGAACCTGGTGTTTCAAGTCATTCAAAGTTCTTTATCAGCTTCAGCTGTTGGAGCCAGTTGTTATGAAACACAACATTCCATTTTGATATCTCCTAGGCAGGGGCTGCTGTAAGTAAGCAATTTTCCCTCCGTTCTATGTAGAGAAGGAAGGAGGGAAAGGCAAACAGATTGGTGATGGTGGTGGGCCTTGGCATTTAAGCTGGGTAAATGGGGTGGTGAAGAGGAGAGATTGAAAGAGAATGCCAGTGTGATGGGAAGTTGTTGTTCATCCACTCAAAGGACAATTTCAGAAGGGCTCTTTAAGCAAGACGGAAGGAGAGGAGGTTGTGATAGGAGAATGGGGTGTGTCTTGGTCCATTCAGGCTGCTATAACAAAATACCATAGACTAGGTAGTTTACAAACAACAGAAATTATTTCTCACAATTCTGGAGGTTGGGAAGTCCAAGGTCAAACCAGTTTCCATATTTGGTGAGGGCCCTCTTTCTGGCTCATACATGGTGACTTCTAGCTGTGTCCTCACATGGTGGAAGAAGTGAGGGTGCTGTCTGGGGCCTCTTATAAGAGCACTAACCTCATTCATGAGGGCTCCACCCTGATGACCTAATCACTTCCTAAGGCCCTCCTTTCTAACACCATCACATAGGGGGTGAGAATTTCAACATATGTATTTAGGGAGGACACAAACATTTAGTCCCTCACAGGGTGCATGAACTTGTGATTGCAGTCATGGTGGCGAAGTCAGGGGTGTAATGTTGGGGTGAGGGTGGGGGCATTGTAAGTGGCTGAGGTGGAGTGAGGAAGGTGATCAGACAGGATCTGCGAGCCAGGGTGTTGGATGTGTCATTTACATAGACTTTACAGTTGCTTAAAATGATGGAAACAGTGAGGGTATCAAGCAGTGATGCTACCAGCTGTGCTGAGAGGCTGCGGTAGCTGGATCTGTGAGCCTCGGAGAAGCAGAGGTTTCACAGTGGTCTGGAGAAAGCATGGATAAGCAAGGTGGACTCCCACCCTCCTCCCAGCTAGGCCACCTGGGGTACGAGAGAGCAGCATCTTTATTAGAGTGGCTGGAGGCACTGCTTACATTATCACACTGATCTGCATGTTAACCCTATGGAGAAGGTATTACCCCAGTTTTAATGATAACAAAATGATACAATTTGCATATTTTTGTATATGAGAGTATTATGTGAAATGGTACTAGAGATCTACTGATCAGCACTTCTTTTCAGTTTAAGTTTTTCTAAGTGCTTTTAGATTTCTTACCTTCCAAAAGCATTGACATTTCAATCATCTGGGTTCAAAACTCAGCTCTGATGTTTACTAGCTATGTGACTGTGGACAAGTTAGCAAATATCTCTAAACGTCAGTTTTCTCATCAGTCAAATGGGGCTAGGGTATTGTGAGGATAAAAATAATGTATGGAAATGCTGTTAAAGTAAATGAAAATGGAGACTGGGCCTGAAGAACCCCTGAGCAGACAAAGCCAATTAGGCCTCATAAGTGAACTTACCCTTTCTTGATTTGCGGACATAAGCGAAATATAATTGAGCTATTTCTTATAAATGCCTATAATAAAGAAAAACTGAACTTAAACTCATCCAGTCAGAAGCAGCCAACTAACTTATAATTATATACCTAGGGACTTCCCAGCAAGGTACACCAACTAAGGCAACTTCATGTGGAGTCCCTGAACCAATTCAGGCTTGCAGCCGCCCAATTCATGAATTGCTGTTGCAAAACTATAAAATTCACCGTGCCTCTGTTCAT
>NW_007772036.1:4161-5046 GCF_000696425.1 Galeopterus variegatus | reverse complement strand
AGCCCTCTCCTGGGGGCCGTGGAACATTGGCATGAGTGTCGAGGGCCTGGGCCCCAGAAGAGCCCTGCACATTGGAGACTGGCCTTGGGAGCTGGAAGGTTTACCCTCAAACCTGCTGTACCTGCCAAACCGAGCAGCCCAGCCCCTGCTGCTGAGTTGACAACTGCCCCTCGCTGAGCTGCAAACATCTCTCCTGCCCACCTTTCCCCTTCCCTGATGCTGGGATTCTGAGACTCTCCTGGAAACAGTCTGGCTTCCACTGCTCACCCTAGATAACAGCCTGACTCTTTCCAGCTGTCCAGGGTCCTCCACAAGCCTGGCCCTCCCAGCATCTCCACGAACTCGGGAGCTGCACATCCCACCCCTCAGGATGAACCACCGTGCCCCCTGACATCAGGGATCTGCTTTCTGAGACTGGCAGGTCCAGATGGGCTCCTCTGTGGATAGCAGTGGTTCTCAAGCTGTAGCCTGCATCAGGATCCCCTGGAGGGCCTCCCCCAGCGAAGTTTGACTCAGTAGGTCAGAGACAGGGTGTGAAAATCTGCATTTCTAACAAGTTACAGTGATGCCGCAGCTGCTGCTCCAGGGAGCCCAGTCTGAGAAGCGCTGGTGAAAGCGTTTTCCATGTCACCCTCACTGCGTACGAGACTGCAAAAGAGGATCTGATCCACATGAGGGACTAGTGCAGGCGCCTCCGGGCCCAAGAGCAGAGGTCCGTAGGTGTGGAGGGCTGGGGTCTGTCAACGATGCTCCTTTTGTCTCTTCCAGCTGGCACTTCACTTGTCATGGGCACCCTGTTGGGTATCCTGAAAAATCAACTGGGACATATTTTTACCAACGAAGAGTAGGTAATCAGTTTTCCTCACTGATCTCTGGAGAATGTCA
>NW_007772036.1:0-2354 GCF_000696425.1 Galeopterus variegatus | reverse complement strand
CAGAGACATTCGTGTGGGGCCTGGTGGCTTGTGCATCTGTATCCCATTGTCTTTCCTCCTGGCTAGTGTATTTCGCTTTTAATTTATGTTTTCCATGGACCATATTTTTATTTTATATTTTGTGCACCTTTATTGAATTATTGACATATCATAAAATCCATGTATTTTAAGTGCACAATTCAATAATTTTAAATAAATTTAGAGTTGTGCCACCATCACCACAATATAGTTTTAGAATATTTCCATCACCGCCCCCCCAATTTCCTGGAGCCTGTTTTGCAGCCAATCCCTGCTCCTAACCCCTGCCCCAGGCAATCCACTGATTTGCTTTCTGTCTGTACAAACTGCCTTTTGTGAACATTTCATGTAAATGGAATCATACGATATGCAGTCTTGTGTGTCCGGCTTCTTCCATGCAGCATAACATTTTTGAGGTGCATCCATGTTACAGCATGTATCAGTAATTCATGCCTTTCTGTGGCTGACTAACGTCCATTTTTTGTTTATTCATTCTTCAGTTGATGGACATCTGGGTTGTTTCTAGCTGTGGCTATTATCAACAGTGCTGTTTGGAACATTCATGTACAAATCTTTGTGTGGATGTTTGTCTTCATTTCTCTTGGTAGAGTCCTAACAGTTGAATTGTTGGGTTGAATGATGTATTTAACTTTTTAAGAAATTGCCAAACTGTTTTCCAAAGTGGTTGTACCGTTTTACATTCTCCCCAGCAATATATAAGGACCCCAGTTTCCCTATTTCCTTGCCAATTCTTGGCATTGTCTTTAAAAAAAAAATTAGTAGACTTTATTTTTAAGAGCAGTTTTAGGTTTACAGAGAAACTGAGGAAAAAGTAAAGTTCCCATATACCTCCTCCCCGCTCAGCTTCCCCTATTGTTTACGTCTTGTATTAGTGTGGTACACTTGTTACAACGGAACCAATATTGATAACTATTATTAACTAAAGGCCATAGTTTACAGCAGGGTTCACGCCGTGTGGTGCCTTCTCTCGATTTCGACAAATGTGTAATGACACGCAGCCCCCGGTACAGAAGCACATGTAATAGTTTCACTGCCCTGAAACCTGGTGCCCCTTCCCTAACCCTTGGCAACCGCTGTCTTCGGCTGTCTCTGCGTCTGTCTTCTCTAGAATGTCAAACATAGTACGACAGCCTGGCTTCTTTCCCTTGGCAAAGTGCACGTAAAGTTCCTGCATGTCTTCTTACAGCTTGGCAGCTCATTTCTTTTTATCACCACCTCATACCTCATTGTAGGGACATACCCATTTGTTTATCTACTGACTGAAGGACATCTTGGTTGCTCCACATTTGGGCAATTTATGAATAAAACAGCTATGAATATTCATGTGCAGGTTAAGTTTTCAACTCATTTGAGTAAATATGTGGGAGCATGACAGCGGGATAGTATGGCAAGACTATGGTTAGCTTTGTAAGAAATTGCCAAACTGTCTTCCAAAGTACGAGAGGTCTTCAAAAAGTTCATGGAAAGTTTTTTTTTAATTCTATTTTTCCATGAACTTTCTGAAGTACCCTCATAGCTGTACTACTTTGCGTTCCCACCAGCAATGGACAAGGGTCCCTGAGCTCCACACCCTCGCCAGCATTTCCTCCTGCCAGGGCCGTGGGTCTTATTCACTCTAACAGACGTAGTGGTATCTTGTTTTGACGTACAATTCCCCAATGACGTATAATGCTGATCGTCTTTATGTTTATTTGCCATATGCGTACCTTCTTTGGTGAGGTGTCTTTCCAGATCTTTGACCATTTTAAAGTTGGGCTGTTTTCTTATTGTTGAGTTTTAGAAGTTTTTTTGTGTACTTTGAATACCAGTCCTTTATCAGATATGTGTTTTGCAAATATTTTTTCCAGTCTGTGGCTTGTCTTTTCATTCTCTTAACAGTGTCTTTCACAAAGAAGTTCTTAATTTTAATAAAGTCCAACATCAATTTTTTCTTTCATGATTCTGCTTTTGGTATTATATCTAAAAAGTCATCACCAAACCCAAGGTCCCCTAGATTTTCTGTTTTTTCTAGGAGTTTTACAGTTTTGCATTTAGGTCTATAATTTTAACTTTGGTAAAAGATGTAAGATCTACGTCTAGATTCATTTTTTTTTTTTTACATGTGGATGTCCAGTTGCTCCAGCACCATTTCTTGAAAAAACTATATCCTTTCTCCATTGACTCGCCTTTGCTCCACTGACAAAGCTCCGTTGACTCCATCATGTGGGTCTATGTCGGCTCTCTGTTCTGTTCCACTGATCGATTTGTCTATTCTTTTGCCAGTACCATGCTGTGTTGATGATCGTAGCTTTATAGTAATTACTTAAGTAGGTAGT
>NW_007772035.1:4763-5046 GCF_000696425.1 Galeopterus variegatus | reverse complement strand
ACCAACTGAGCTAACTGGCCAGCCTCTCTTAATTGCAATGAGTGGTATAGTATTTTGAACAGCAAGCTATAGAGTTAGGACTGTGTTCTGTGTATGATGTCATTGTGTATTCAGGCAAACTTGTCTTTAGGATTTTATTTCTTCTGGTATCTAAGTCAGATGGGACATGGGTAGAAAAGCAGTGTGTTCTCTATTCCATTTTATAAGAAAGTGCATGGTGCTTCAGTGGTTCTTAATCTGTTGGGTACATGTTTGAATTATTATTCATAGTGAGACATTCTGA
>NW_007772035.1:2250-2693 GCF_000696425.1 Galeopterus variegatus | reverse complement strand
TGAAGCAAGGGATATGAATATAATTTTATAAAGCTGTATCCTGTGGTGCATTCTACCACTTGAGAGATTCTCTTTAGGGCTTACAGTTTTTGGTACTCACAAAACCAAGCTCTTCCATTTCTTATAAAAATGCCCAGTTGGAAATAGAAAAGATTTGGGAATGAAAGGTAGGCACACCTCAGATACTCCTAACTTTTATAATGCTTTTATTTGGGGAGGTTTGGGGGGGCCTGTGGGAGTTTATGTATAACTATTTTCTTTTCCAGATCAGTAGGAGGTAAAATAATTTTGTCAATATTCTCACTTAGCTTTATTTGTCTGGCTGCATTTTGTGGCTCTCAGAAATTTCATGAGTAATTTGGGTAGCGGAATGTGATTCCACTAGGGGACAGCAGAGGCCAAGCCTTTGCATTGTACGCACACTGGCAGCAGTTTAGATCTTA
>NW_007772035.1:0-337 GCF_000696425.1 Galeopterus variegatus | reverse complement strand
TTAAAGCAATAATTTACCTCATAGTTTCTGTGGGTCAGGAATCCAGGGGTGGCTCAGCTGGATCCTCTGGTTCTCAGTCTGTCACAAGGCTTCAGTCAAGGTGTCATATGGTACTTTAAGCTCAACTAGGGTTGGATTTGTTTCCAAGCTCACTCACATAGTTGTTGGAGATTCATTTCCTCCCTGGCTGTTGGTCAGAGGCATTTTAGTCCCTTTTTATATGGTTGTCTTCATAGGGCATCTCACAACTTGGCAACTGACCTCATCAGAGAGAGCATTATGAAAGGGCAAGGAATTGAAAGGTGGAAGCAGCAATATCTTTTATGACCTAGACTTG
>NW_007772034.1:4268-5048 GCF_000696425.1 Galeopterus variegatus | reverse complement strand
TTTTTTTTTCACCACACATTAGACATTTTCAAGGGGAGAGACTGCCCAGAATCTTTGAATAATCCTTGAAGAGTCAGTAGCCAACATTTTGATTATGTACAAATGCTTTATGTAACAATTTCTATCGATGGCTAGAGTGTGATGAATACCAAGTACAACACTGAGATTATGTAAAACACAGCACAAGTCCTTATGATGCTAACACCCTAAAAATAAGCAGTTGAAGGTAAGTACTATATCTGCTCTGAAGGTTAGTAGTACGGGACAGTTTGAAGGCAAATTGAAGTATGTATTTGAAGAATCAACAAATGAAATTTTGAGAAATTGATGTCTAAGGAAATTTCTTCAAGATTAAAATGACTTATCCAAATAATATGTGTGGAAATTGGGCCGAAAGAAATATGAAATAGTTATATCATAGTTCCTTTGATAAAAATAATACTCCATTTTTATTAGTCATCATAGTCTAATTTTCTGTGATTTTCCTATTCAGAAATTCTACCCATTTTCTTTTTTCCTTTTTCTCTTTTGCCTATTCTATATTTATTTTCTGATACCGTTTATATGTTTGTGTGTGTGAGAAAAACTGTATAATTGGGTTAAGATTGAGAGCTTAGACTCCAGAGCCACTACCTGCATCTGAACATTGGCTCTGCCAGATACTAACAATGTGACCTTGGATAAGTTCTTTTACATCTCAGTGCTTCAGTTTCCTCATCTGTGATATAAGATAAATAATGGTATTACCAGCACAAGGGAGCTGTAATGATGAAATGAATT
>NW_007772034.1:2199-2773 GCF_000696425.1 Galeopterus variegatus | reverse complement strand
GCAGGCTCTTATAGCAGTGCTGGAGAGTTTAAAAAATAATTTAACTGCTCAAAGTTTTAAATTATTACCTCAACTATTATCAGACAACCCAAAGATTTTAGGGCATGCATAAAATTATTATTTTTCTCTCATTTAGAAACAGGGCTGCTTAGCAACACAGAACCTGATATTGTCTTTACTGCATTACAACATAGGTAGAATCCACAACTGTTTTAGGTCTCTTTTTTCATAAGTTTATTTATTCAACAGTTTTTTTATGGCCAGCCTCATAAAATGCACTACCACAAATGCTATGCTATAGAAACTAAATAAATAAGTAAATTATTTGCCTTTAAGGATTTTATATTCCATTGGAGTAAGGGAGAGAAAGTAAACAGCAAAGTAACACCTAAAATAACAGGAGAAGAAAAATGAAGCTGGGCTAAAACTAGAGAATTATGGTGGAATCTTTTACCGAAAATGACCAAGGAAAGCTTCCTGCATCTCTCCAAGAAGCAGACTCCAAGATGGGATTAGATGATCAAGAGATGCATTGGGAAATGCCTGTGAAAGATGGAGACAGAGTCAGAAAAGG
>NW_007772034.1:0-227 GCF_000696425.1 Galeopterus variegatus | reverse complement strand
AGGGAATTCATGTGCAATCTTCCATTATTTATTGTTTGAGTAAGGAAGGATAAAAATACTAGAAGATGAAGTAAGAGAGCTTAAAAGTACCTTAAAAAGACGAAGGGTCTCATGGGTCATTGTAAGGACTTTGACTTTTATTCTGAGTGAAATAAGAAAACAAATTACAGGATTTTAATCAGAGGAGTGTTTAATATTTACAAAGGATCATTCTAGCTGCTTCTGTC
>NW_007772033.1:2668-5048 GCF_000696425.1 Galeopterus variegatus | reverse complement strand
CGGGCGCGACACTGAGGGTTGCGGTCCGTTGCCGGACACAAAAAAAGACAAAAAAAAAAAATGCAAAATGGCATGAACCATCTCCATTTCTCAGTGATTTACATTTTACTGCTCTGCTCAACTGATACCATTGAGTAATTACCTGTATTTCATTTCTTGCTGACTTTATCTGCATGTTAGGCAGTTTCTATTAATGTCCAAATGTACCAAAGTAGTAGTAAATGGCTGATCAGGAGATTGGCATACAGCTCAAAGTTTCCTTAGAACCATCCAAAATGAGACACGGTCAAGCTAAGGCTTTGAACTTAAAAAGTAGGAAATGCCTGTGTAAATTCAGCACTGAAAATAAAGGAAGTGTTCCATATTTTTAATAGACATAAATGCAATAACAGATATAGAAAATAAGAACAGAATTAATCTACAGTCAAAATGTTCTGCTAAGGTACCAATCATTTATTTATTCATTTATTCACTTAGCCTGTCAGTCATGTTTATCTATTGAATCCCTATTGTGCTAGACATTATCATTTAAAAAATAAATGTCACAGTCCCTGCTTGTATGGAACTCACACTCTCAGGAAAGTGTGAATTCAAGGAATTTCCTGGGAAGCTTGAAACATTTATGATACAACATAATGTAGTATACAATATAATATAGGTTGGTAGAAAATGAAGGTGGAATGACAGATTGGGACCAGATTGTGAAAGGCCTTCAGTTTTATGACGGGGACACTAGGTTGTTTAGGTAACAATAAATTACTGGATTTTACTTTAAACAAGTAGAATGACTCAAATAGCAATATCAGGAAAGAGAAGAAAATGATTTTCCCCAAAGAAAACTAAGTAACCTGGTGCTTGAGGACTGTTCTCTATTTCAAAGAAATGCCATGTTATTAAAAATGACCTCTTAGGGACTATATGAACCATTTGAATGCAATTTTTGAATGCCTTTGTCTTGTTTGTTTACTCGAGGGCACAACTATTGCTGACTGATGTTTTATCCATGACCTTGGCCCACCTGCAGAGAGCATTCAAGAAATCTGTGGAGAACTGTGGGGAATGTTATAGGCTATGGATATTTCTACTGGTCTAGCTCCCAGGAGATTTCAAAGCATACTCCTGCATATGGATCTGAAGAAAGACTCTCTTATTTTCTTGACTCAGTGCTTCAAGGAAAAATATGAGATGAGAATGGCTTAGAGGAATAACACCACCAACAGCAAATAATTATTGAGGTATTGTTATGTTTCAGGCACCAGGCATGCAACTGTGAGTATTATGGGTGGACTCATTCCTATCTTACCCTGAGAACTGAAAAGAGAGTTAGAGAGAGAGAGAGAAAGAGAAAGTAAGGTGAATGTCAAATTAACAACAGGAAAGAGCCCAAACTATTCTTGGTCTTAACTCCTCATTTGTAAAATGGAGATAATATACTCATCTTTATATAGCCCCCAATTCTTATTGATCTCTTCCCACCTACCCTGCCCTATTCTGTTTATCTATTATTGACAATTAATGACACGTTTCTATGTTTGTTGACTTTCTGTCTCCCCCATTAAAATACCATTTCCATCAGGGCAGGGGTATTATCAATCTTGGCGACTGTGGTAGGCAGAATAATGGTTCTCCAAAGATGCTCACGTCCTAATCTCCAGAAACAGTGAATACGTTATATCACATGGTAGAGGGAAATTAATGCATCCAATTTAATTGTATGCTAATAAGCTGATCTTAAGATAGGGGAATTATTGGGATTATCCATGTTTTTAAATGGAGGACAGAGAGATGACAGGGTGAGGACTCAGTATATTACTGGCTTTGAAGATCACAGAATGAGTCTATAAGCCGAGGATGTAGATGACTTGTAAAAGCTGGAAAAAGTAAGAAAATTGCTCCTTCCTTAGAACCCCCAGTAGGAACACAGACCTGCTAATACCTGATTTTAGTCCAGTGAGACTTATTTTAGACTTCTGACTTACAGAAATGTATGATAATAAGTTTGGGTTGTTTTAGGCCACGAAGTTTGTGGAAATATGTTCCACCAGCAACAGAAAACTAATATTGCAACTCAGGACTTTTTTTCTGACACTCTGATAATAGTGCCTAGAACTGTGACTGTATCACAGTAAATGACTAAATGTGTGTGTGCATGGGCTTTATAAGTGACTAAAAGCACAGTCATTTGGTATAAAGATGCCAGAATTTAATAGAACACAGACTGTTACAAATAGGAGTAAAATGCACACACTTGCACATAACAAAAGACAAATATATATCAAAGAGGTTTAATGTAAAATTATTTAATTCTGTTATATACAATATTTTATAGGCTGCATTTAGAAAGGTACATGTTACTCTACAGAAAACATCTTGGTGCTTT
>NW_007772033.1:0-1573 GCF_000696425.1 Galeopterus variegatus | reverse complement strand
AGATATTTTCACTAGATTTGGGACACATTAATATCATGTGCCTCCTGATAAGATGCACTAACGAGGACACGACATCATTTCTGGAGTATTTCTGCCACAAATGTATATATCCTAAATAAAATTGTGAAGAACATCAGATAAACCAAAATTTAAAGGCATACTATACAATAACTGGTCTTTATTCTTTTGAAAGGTCAGACTGAGAAAATGTTCCAGATGAAAGGAGTCTAACAAGAGATGAAAATAAATACAACATGTGGTCCTGAATTGGATCCTGAACCAAGGGAAAATAGCTATAAAGAGTATTATTCAAGCAATTGATTGTATTTGAATAGGACTGGGGATTACATGACAGTATTGAATCAATATTAAATTTTCTGATTTACATAATTGTATTGTGATTAAAAGTAGGAGAATATCCTTATTCTTAGGAAATACATACTGAAGTATTTAGAGGTAAAGGGACATACATTTCCAACTTAGTCTCAAATAGGGCAAAATAAAAAGAATGGGTGAATATGTAACTGATATTCAACAGTTCCTTATATTATTCTTGCAACTTTTCTGTATGTTTGAAATTACATAAAAGTTTAAAGTTATGGGCCAACCCCGTGGCACACTTGGGAGAGTGCGGCGCTTGGGTGCGCAGCGGTGCTCCCGCCACGGGTTCGGTGCGGGCGACACCAAGCCAAGGTTGCTATCCCCTTACCAGTCACAAAAAAAAAAAAAAAAAAAAAAAAAAAAAAAAATTTAAAATTAAAAAAAAAAAAAAAAANGTAATGTGGGTGACACCATCTCAATACTTAGTTGCTTTCTTAGTAGCACCTCCTCTCACCACTGCTGCCAATCTCCTCTCTTTATTTTACCTCATTACATCATCACATTTCAGTATTCCAATTCCTTTTCCCTAGACTAACCACAAAGTCACTCACTAATGTTATTTCATCATAATTGTAAGGCTAAGAACCCTGCGAGATGAAGCACACAGAAAATAAGCAAACATAGGCACAAGATGAGCCTAGAACATCTTTCTGTGCCACAAAATAACATAGTATTCAATGAATGATGGAGATGTGTTTAAAATACACTTGATTCAGCTTGAAGGGACTCCAGTTGGCCAAATCTGGGACAACTGGAACATCAAATAATGATATTAATGAATTATAATCCATTTAATAAAATAAATTGCATGAGTCCAAACGATATACTTAGATACATAAATGGGAAGAGAAAGAAAAGCTCTTTCTTAAAACAAAATGACACCTAATAAATAGGGAATGATTGAAAGACTTAGACTCATCCATGGATGCTAAAGTTAGTAAGTTAAAGTTTAATGAAGAAAAAGGTATGTATAGTCCCAAATTATCTCCCCTCAAATTACTTGCTAATTACAAAGGGAAAAATAATAACATTATGGTAGAGAAATCTAGCAGAAACCACCCTAAACAAGTGAGCAAAGATATTTTCACTAGATTTGGGACACATTAATATCATGTGCCTCCTGATAAGATGCACTAACGAGGACACGACATCATTTCTGGAGTATTTCTGCCACAAATGTATATATCCTAAA
>NW_007772032.1:4270-5048 GCF_000696425.1 Galeopterus variegatus | reverse complement strand
GCCCACGGGAACCCTATTAGTGATCTTGCTGGTCTGGGGACCACCAAGGCCCTCTTCTCCCCTGCCGCCTCCAAGCTACTCCATCTGAAAGGCACAGCTGCAGCTTTTGCCAGCTCCTGCTCCGTGCGCTCTGGAGCTCCAGCCTGGAAGCAGCTGGGATTCGAAACAGTCAGAGCGGCTTTTTCTTTCTCTCATTGTGGCTTCTCCTGCCTTCATATACTCCGTAGGTCTCTCCTCCTCTTCCCCTGAGCTCTAATAGCTCCAGTTTGGCTGTTGTTGCATTTTTATAGTTGTAAATTGATTGATTGGTGGGAGACAGTGATGCTGGGGACCATCTATTCCACCATCTTGACCGGAAACCGAAAACAAGTATTCTTACTAAACACCAAACCTGAGACTTAAAACAATAGAGGTGGGGGTGGGGAGAAGAAGTGAAGAACCACATAAAATGGACGCTTTAGAATTTTCTATACGTCAACAGCTATGCTTAAGCCCAGCTGTGATGAGGACACGAGACCTCCCGCAGCTGCAGCCGCAGCCCAGTCTGTCCTCCCTGCTGAGGCTGAGTCGGCTGGGCTATCACAGCATTCCTTTGAAGCATCACCAACTCTAACTCCTATTTAGAAACGTCAAGTAAATAACACGTTTTATTTTTAAAGATTACATGCAATTGAATAAGCAAAATAAATAATGAAGTCACAGACACAAGGGTACCTCAAAAAGTTCATGGAAAGTTTCTACTTTTCCACAGACTTTCTGAAGAACCCTCATATAATTT
>NW_007772032.1:0-2665 GCF_000696425.1 Galeopterus variegatus | reverse complement strand
ATAAGTTGAACCCCCCCCCCCCCAGGTGACTGTATGTGGAGACAGGGCCATATGGAGGCAATTAAAGTTAGATATGGTCATAATCCAACAGGATTCTATCCCTATAAGAAGAGACAACAGAGCATTCTCTCTGCCATGTGAGAACACAGCCAGAAGGCAGCTGTCTGCAAGCTGAAAGGAGCCTTACCAGAAACCAACACTGCCAATACCTTGATTTTGGACTTCTAGTCTCCAGAAGGCTAGCAGAAAGTAACTTTATGTTGTTTAAGTCTCTCAGTCTGTGGGGGTGAACTGATCTGTTTACTGTCTGTTATAGTTTTGCCTTTTCCAGAATGTCATATGGATGGAATCACGCAGTACGTAGCTTTTTCAGACTGACTTCTTTCACTTAGCAATATACACTAAAGGTTCCTCCATGTCTTTTCATGGCTTGAAAGATCATTTCTCTGCAGTGCTGAATGATGTTCTGTTGTCTGGATGTACCACAGTTTGTTTATCCACTCACTCTCTGAAGGACATTTTGGTTGCTTCTAGCTTTTAGCAATTATGAATAAGGGTGCTATAAATATCCACACGTAAGAGCTTCCTGTGCCCCCCATTGGCACCACCCTCCAGGAACCTCCACGTGTTTGTTCAGCTATCCAGAGCTCCCTATGCTCTTGGGTTTTTACGGAAGCCTCATTATGTAGGCATCACTGAAGCATGGACAAACTGTGTAGAAATGTGATTGGACAAAAAAGGTACGAACTAATGCTAAGAGACTGAGTGGGGAAACCCAGCAAGGCCTGTTTGTTCAAATTCTTCTTGGCCTCTCTGTACAGCATTCCTTCCTCTCAGGTATGGGGCAGGACCCCTCCTGAAATGGGGCTCTTATCACCTACAACCTAACAAGGTAGGTCAGAGGATTTCTTTATGGCCAGCTCTAAGACGAATGGCAGAGGAAGATTAGAGTCCTGTCCTGGGGAGCCAAGAATCATGGATAAAAAAATAGACAGACAGACAGACAGACAGACAGACAGAGATAGATAGATAGATAGATAGATAGATAGATAGATAGATAGATAGATAGATAGATAGATAGATAGATGATAAAGATAGATAGATAGACAGAGATATAGATAATCACAGAGCACAGTGGCTGGACCACAAGGTAAGACTATTCTTAGCTTAGTAAGAAACTACCAAACTGTCTTCCAAAGTGGTCATGACATTTTGCATATACACCAGCAAAGAATTAGCGTTTCTACTGCTTCACATCCTCATGGCCATTTGGTGTTATCAGTATTTCGGATCTTAGACATTCAAACAGGTGTATAGTGACATACTGTTATTGTTTTAAATTTCATTTCATTAATGACAAATGATATTGAACATCTTTTCATATACTTATTTGCTATCTGTATACCTTCTTTGGCAAGAGGTCTGTTACAGATACTTTGTACGTTTTTTAATTGGGTTCTTTTCTTATTGTTTAGTCTTAAGATTTCTTCGTATATTTTGAAAACAACTCCTTTATCAGACATGTGTTTTCC
Source organism: Galeopterus variegatus (assembly GCF_000696425.1). Taxonomy (NCBI): domain Eukaryota; kingdom Metazoa; phylum Chordata; class Mammalia; order Dermoptera; family Cynocephalidae; genus Galeopterus; species Galeopterus variegatus. Next base: position 1,133 of record NW_007772032.1, on the reverse strand, counting down.
ACCCTAGTCTGTGGCTTATCTTTCTATTCTGCTAACATTGTCTTTTGCAGAGAATTTTTTAATTTTACTAAGTCCAACTTAGAAGTTTTTCTTTCACAGATTGTGCTTTTGGTGTTGTATCTAAAAACATATCACCAAACCCAAGTCATGTAGATTTTCTCCTATATTTCCTTCTAAAAATTTTAGTTTTGCATTTCTATGATCCATTTTGGGTAATTTTTGTGTAAGGTCTCTGTCCAGGTTCTCATTGATAGCTTAACTTTTTAACTTAAAAATTAACTAAAAAATTTTAGTCATTCCTAACATACAGATATATAGAATATAAATGACAAACAATGTATGTGTGATATTAAAATGTAAAGGGGGTGGGGAACAATTAAGGACAAAAAGGCTCTTTTAGAGGGTGATGATGAAATAAATATTCAGGGTTAGGATTAGGGTTAGGTTGACTTGGGAGACTGTGGTGCTGATAACACCAAGGCCAAGGGTTCGGATCCCTATATAGGGATGGCTGGTTAGCTCACTGGCTGAGCGTGGTGCTGACAACACCAAGTCAAGAGCGCAGCAGTGCCGAGGCCACGGGTTCAGATCCTACATAGGAATGGCCGGGGCGCTCACTGGCTGAGCGCAGTGCAGACGACACCAAGCCAAGGGTTATAATCCCCTTACCGGTCACAAAAAAAAAAAAAAAAAAGGAAATAGTCAGAAATACTGTATTAGGCACAGAGTTCTTAGATATGACACCAAAAGTACAATCCATAAAAGGACAAACTGATAAACTGGACCTCATTAAAATTTAAATCTCTGGCTCTTCAAAAAGGCACTGTTAAGACAATAAAAACAAACCACAAACTAGGAGAAAATATGTGCAAAGCTACTTCTTATAAAAGACTTGTATCCAAAATATATAAAGAATTCTCAAAATTCAAAAACAACAATCTTTTTTTTTAATTGGGAAAATATTTGGACAGACATTTCACCAAAGAAGATATAGATACTAACATAAATAAGCATGTGTAAAGACGATCAACATCATTAATCATCAGGAAAATGTAAATTAAAACCATAATGAGGGCCGGCCCGGTGGCGCACTCGGTAGAGTGCGGCGCTTGAGAGTGTGGCGGCGCTCCCGC
>NW_007772031.1:4805-5048 GCF_000696425.1 Galeopterus variegatus | reverse complement strand
TCAAATAACAAAAATTAGACATGAAAAAGGCGATATTACAACCGATTCATCTGAAATACAATGAATCATTCGAGACTACTATAAACAACTATGTGCCAACAAATTTGAAAAAATGGAAAATTTTCTGGAAACACACAAGCTCCCAAAACTAAACCATGAAGACGCAGAAAATTTGAACAGAACAATAACAATAAAGGAGACTGTAGCTGTTATCAGAAGGCTCCCAACAAAGAAAAGCCCAGG
>NW_007772031.1:2205-3093 GCF_000696425.1 Galeopterus variegatus | reverse complement strand
GATGATGGACATTTTGCTCATTATGTCTAAGATAAATGTGGGAAGAAATGCTACTGAAAAATTGCAAATCCTAAATACACAAGGAATTTAGAAAATTGGTCCAAATTTTATTCTCAAATCAAGAAATGGTGATACAAGCTGCAAAGAAAAATTAAGCAAAAAACTGAAATAAAGAGATGTGAAGGGATAGAAGGTTAATTTTAAATAGAGTGGCCAGGGAGAGCCTCCTCCAAAGGATGAAATGAAATAAAATGTCATGAGGTACACTGATATCTGGGGCTGAGGTTACTCAAGCAGTGCAAATGGCCTAGGGCAAAAGCAAGCCGGGCACCACACAGCACAGCAGGGGGCCCGCACTGCTCCGTGAGCAGGAAGGAGGGCAGCAGGGTCAGGGACCTTAGGCAGCTCGGTCCACGGAAGGAGGGCAGCAGGGTTAGGGACCTTAGGCAGCTCAGTCCATAGGGAAATGATAGCTGCTGGGAGGTCTGGAACAGAGGAGTGGCAGGATAGAATGTGTATTCTAACACAAATTTCTGAATGTATTTCAATAACATATACACATAATCCATACGCAAACAAAGAAACATCGAGCTAATCCTACATCTTTAAAAACAGTGTAATGTATGTGAGCCCGTCTGGCCACTCTGAGACCTTTTTATGCAGTTAAGCTTAGCTAATTACATTTCTTTCAAAATATAATTCTACTTGCCACTTAAAAATAAACATTTTTTTCAAACTCAATTTCAATGTTTTGAGGTACTTAAAAGTATTTTCTATTTACAAAAATTATACCAACTAATAGCATCTTTCTCATCATTTTGAAAACGTCCTACCTGGATCCCCATTTGCTGTTTCCCTGGCTTCTTTCCTAATTTCAATGTATTTTTT
>NW_007772031.1:0-220 GCF_000696425.1 Galeopterus variegatus | reverse complement strand
AGGATCTAATCCAGTTCAGCCTTTCTTGAATGTCAGGCTTGTGCCAGCACAGTACTGGGCACGATATATTCCGTGGCTGGAAATATTTACTATTTGGTACTGGGAATATAAGATGAGCACGTCACCCTCACATGACAAAAGCCACGTACAAGGGTCTCACTACATGGGGGTAAGCGCAGCAACAGCAACAAGTATGTCAGGTAAAGAGACAAGGAAGGGC
>NW_007772030.1:0-5049 GCF_000696425.1 Galeopterus variegatus | reverse complement strand
AAAAAAATGTGTGTGGATGGAGGGATGGGTCGACGCACACTATAGTAAGTGTGTGTGTGTCAGCAGACGGGGGGACGGGGGAGGCATGGAGAGTTTCACTGTGGAAGGAGGTGGCGGCCGCCCCTGCCCGCACACACACGCGAAGACCAGTGTGCGCTGTAGAGACGGAGTCAGGTCTAGGAAGGATTTGTTGGGATGTTTCAATTTTCATACTGAAGGTTCCACTCTCAGGAACCCCTCAGTCCTGGGCAAACGGAGATGGTCAGCCATACTAGATCTAGGGTTGTAAAAGGAAAAAAGAATCCAGAAATTTCCTGGGGACAAAAGTTTTCTCCGGTGCCCCGGCAAAGAGCTCCCGGGAGTGATCACCCTGGGACGTGTTTTGTGTGGGACTGGGAGTGTTGAGAGTCACTGGGGTGATAATAATGTTAGTGCACATTTAGTTTGCAGTGGCTGTGGGCCAGGCCCTGTCCCTCCTGCCTTCCTGCCTGATCCTGCCGAGTCCTCACTACTGTCCTTATCCCATGCTCTGGGCTCATTTGTCCTTCCACTGGACAAGCACTACTGAGCACCTGTGATGTCCAGCCTGGAGCCAGGTGCTGGGCTACGGAGGCAGCAGACAGATGCAGTCCCTGCCTTTGGGGGCTGGCATGTCAGAGCGGGTTGTAAGGACACAGAGGTTGCCAACCCGTGCCTGGGCCTGAGCCTGTCTCTCACACATGCATGTACATGTGTAGCCAGAACTTCTCCACATGCGCTTCCCGCCGGTGTGTTTCTGTCACAGTCGACCAGGGCTGGAATCTGGATTCCTCCGCTCCAAAGCCTCAGCCCAGTTCATCAGGCTGAGATTTGGGGACTTGTTCCCAATTCCTTGTCCTTTTCACTTCTCACCTCTACTCCACTCAGCTGTCCTTTGGTCCTCATTCCAAGACAGATCCTGCTCTTACCCTGCCCCTACCCCTGCCACCACTGCCACCTGCTGGGCTGAGCCGTGTCACCTCCAGAAGGTGAAATAGGCCCCATCTGCTCCTCCGGCTTCCTTTCTTGACCCTCTGCAGTGCATCCTCCAGCCGGCAGCCAGAGGAGTCTTCATTAAACACTACCCGAGTCAGGCAGTTTATGCTGCTTAAATCTTCTACGGCTCCCTGTTGCTCTCTGAACAAAATCACCGTCCTTATCTGGCCTCCAGTCTGGCATCTTCCAGCCCCTGTGTGTCCCTCAACCTCATCACATACATGGGCCCCCTTCTCTCCTCTCCATGCTCTGTACTGTTCCTTTTGTTACTCAAACACATTGTGTTAGTTTCTGTCCCAGGACCTTTGCACATGCTGTCCCTTCTAGCACAGTGCTCTTCCCCTGGTTCTATGTGGCCCCAACTTAAATGTCCCACATAAGAGTGGCCCCCACGTTCCTCTCTCCAAGCACACTCGCTGGTATTTTCTATCATAACACTTGCTGTTCCCTTTGTGACACTGAAGACAATACGTCATTATTTGTTTCCTGTCTGTCTCCTACCAGCATATAAATCCCATGGGGGTTATTATATCTGCTTGGATTACTGCTCTATCCCCAAAGCATAAGATAGAACCTGGCATATAATAAGTGCTCAATTAAGTATTGTTGAATGAATGAATGATTTTCCAGGAAGCAGCTGGCATGCATGACCAGCAGTTTACGAGCTGGAGAGAGTAGGGACCTGACCTCGACTCCTTTGAACACTGTGTTTGAGCCCAACCCACCAACTCCAGCATCCACCGTGTCCTGTTCTCACTGCCCTTCCCCTGCCTGGTCCTTGCACCTTGTGACTGGCATGACGCCCAACAACTCCTGCCCAGGTTACACTGGGTGCCTTTGACCCCTCTAGGTAAGGATCAGATGCTTGTCTATTGGACCTCGCACAGCCTTGTGAAATGGTGCTACCAGACTCATGGTGCAGACAAGGAAACTGAGGCAGAGAGGGAAGTGCTTGGCTGAAGTCACGCAGCTGGCAGAGCCTAGATTCAAACCCATGCCCGTCAGGCCCAGAATTTGGGCTCTTCCCAGTGCATGTCTCGGCCTCCTGGGAGGTGGGCTCATGGAGTGGGGGTCCAGGGTAAAGCATCTACATCTTGCTGCCTGGAGCTCCTGGTCCAATGGAAGGGGGGACACAGAGAGTAGCAAGAGGCAGGAGGCTTCGAGGGAGGTGCTGATGGCACCAGCCAAGCCCTGGGGGGATCGGGGCAGGTGAAGCGGGCCTGGAAGGGAATGCGGGTGTGGTGGGCACGAACCGAGATGACCCCCAAGGTGTCCTGCCTAATCCCCAGGATTGTGAGTGTGATGAGATGTGGTGCCCATGGCTGTGTTACAGTATGGAGCAGAAGATGTAACTAAGGTCACTGATAGTTAGTTGACTTTGAGTTCACCAAAAGAATTGCCCCCGTGAGCCTGATCTAATCACACAAGCCCCTTAAAAGCTGAGCTTTTGCTGGTTTGTGGCTCAAGGGGCAGTTGGAGAGATGTGACATATGAAAAGGACTGGCCTGGCCTTGCTAGCTCTGAAGACAGGAGCCTGTGGTGGGAACACAGCGGCCTCTGGCTTGAGCTGAGTGCGGCCCTGGCTGACAGTTGCCAGGAGATGGGCCCCAGTCCTGCAACTGCTGAGAGCCAAATGCACCAACAACATGCTTGAGCTTGGAAGAGGATTCTTCCCCAGAGCCTCCAGGTGAGATCCCGGCCCTGCGACACCTTGATTTCAGCCTCGTGAGACCCTGAGCAGAGGAGCCAGCCACACTAGGCCAGAATTCTGATGTGCAGAACTGAGATAACGCAGGGTGCGACGTTAGCTTCTGGGTGTGTAGTAATCTACTACCCAGCTACATGAGGGAACTTCGAAAGGTTTGTGAAAGAGTTGTATTATCTTTTAATTCTGGTTTCTACAAACTTTTGGGGGAAAAAATGCATAAAAACAGTGCAGCAGGGTTTGGAGTTGTGAAGACAGGGAGCAGAGCTTGAAGTAACGGAGCAGCGTGAGCCACAGGCCAGGGCTGGGTCAGCGGGCACAGGAGAGGGCAAGGTGGGAAAGGGGCAGCGCCTCAAACACAGAGCCCGGTGGCCGGCTGAGGAGCGTGGACTTCATTTTATGGGCACTGGGGGGCTATTGAAGATCTTGAGGGAGAGAGGTGGGCCCTGGATGGAGTGTCCCCATGCCTGACAAGCCAACTCCTAGGATTGCCCCAGACCTTCTATTCTGAAGTGTCCCAGGGAAGGCGCCTGGGAATCTGCATGCTCAGTCAGCACTCAGGTGGCTCTGGAGGTCATCCACATTTGGGAAATAATACTTTTGAGCAAGTGTATAAATGGTTGAAAGTTCTGAGTCCACATCCCAGGTCCTTTCAGTGTACAGTTTTCCTGAGCCCTGGCAGGTGCCCAGCCCCAGTCCAGGGAGGTGGGACCTCCTAGGGGAAGAGCTCCCTCAGGGGCAGAGGCCAGGGGAGGCCGCTCAGTTCTGTGCGGAGCCCCAGTCAGCCTGCTGGGCAGCCCTCATCTGGAGAAGGGCAGACAGGGCTCCAAAGGGCAGATCCAGGAGCTTGATCCCAAGGCAGGCTAATGGGCCAGGAGCCTGGAGAACAGGGATGGGGAACCAGCACTGGTTCGGCAGAAGTAAAACCCACCAGGTTACCCTGTGACTTCCGGCCTCTGTGAGGGTGAGTCCAGGAGGTGACACACTGGACAGGGAGGCTCAGGCTGCCTTGTGAACAAACTCACCACGTGTTTTCTGTCTTTAAAACCAGCAATGTGCGTTTCTAACAAACTCCCCTCCAGGACTCAACAAGCTGAGATCAGGTCACAGCAGGAAGTCCACCTGCCCCCTGACCACGACCCCTGGCCGAGCCTGAGCTGGGCAGTGGGCTGAGAGAGGAGGTGACAGGAGGATGGGGTTTGAGGATCCCACCTCTCTCCCGCCCACCCCTGCAGACCACCCATGCTGGATGAGGCCTGACGGGCCAGCTCCCCTCTCTGCAGCCGAGGGCCTAGGCTGGGGCCCGGTCTCTGCTTGTCCATGAACCCCTTCCTTGGTCAGAGAGCCAAGGAACTGGGTCTCTTGGGGATGCCCCAGGCCCTCCCCCATGCCCAACACTCCATCACTCCTCGCCCATGGCCACTGGCACTGCTCTGATGGGTCGGCTCCCAGGACCCTGGCTGGGCCGTGTTTGCAAGTGGGCAAAGGAAGTGTGCCCCAGACAGTCCTCTCCTTCCTGCTCCCTCGAGGGCAGCCTTGACCCTGCCCTGCCCTTCCTTCCACCTTACTGGTGATGGCTGCTGGTGGGAAGAACCGGGTTTGAGCTTCAGCGGGGGAAGAGGCCCCTTCCCAGCACAGTCCACTACGGAGTGAAAGGCCTCTGATTTCCCCCTTGGGTCCCTCATGGGAAGAAGAGATGGATGCCCAAGGCTGGATTTGAGCATTCCAGAGTCCCCTGGCTAAAGCCCACCAGCATAAAATGCCACAACCCGATGACTAATCCAGAATGAGGCTGGAGTGACCAGTGTCCAGGGATGACACTGGGTTGGGCCATTGCTATAGGTCAAATGTGTCCCCCAAAAGTTCGTGTATTGGAAACTTGATCTCCACTGTAACAGCGTTAAGGGTGAGAAATCCACCTATGGAATTTGACAGGTGATTGGATGATGAGGACTTAGCCCTCGTGATTGATTCATTCATGTAGTATTGAGTTGTCACGGGCATGGCTCTGATGGCTTTCTAGGGAGAGCAAGTGAGAAGGTTAATTCTCTCTTGCTCAGCCCATTCTCACCAGGTGACACCCTGTGTTGCTATAGAGTCACTACCAAGAAGAAGGCCCTCACCAGATGTGTCCCCTGGGCCTTGGACTTCCCAACCTCCAAACTGTAAAAAGTAAATTTCATTTCTTTATAAATTACTGTTTTAAGCAACAGAAATGGACTAATACAGCCATGAAAGGCACCAAAAGCCAGGCCAAGACCTTGGGGCTGTTCTAGGCAGGATCACATGCTGTGTCCTCAGCCACCTGTCTGAGCTGGGGTTTCTCAGGG
>NW_007772029.1:3687-5049 GCF_000696425.1 Galeopterus variegatus | reverse complement strand
AGGTATTTGTTTTTCTGTGCCTGCTTATTTCACTTAATATTATTTCCTCCAGGTTCATCCATGTTGCTACAAATCACAGGATTTCCTTCTCTTTTATACCTGAATGGTACTTCATTGTATATTTCATTTTCTTTATCCATTCACCTATTGATGGACACTTAGGTTGACTCCATATCTTGGCCAATGTAAATTGTTCTGCAATAAACATGGGAGTGCAGATATCTCTTCGACATACTGATTTCATTTCTTTTGGCTATACACTCAGTAGTGGGACTGCTGGTAGTTATAATTTTTTGAAGAACCTCTAGACTGTTTTCCATAATGGCTGTACAAGTTTATATTCCCACCAACAATTTGCAAAGGTTCCTTTTGCTCCACTTCCTCGCCAACACTTATCTTTCGTCCTTTTGTTAATAGATGTTCTAACAGAACACCGATCTTTTTAAAGTAGTGGAATTAATTTTTTGTTTGTTTTGTTTGTTTTTGGCAGCTGGCCAGTACAGGGTTTGAACCTGGACCTTGGTGTTATCAGCACCACATTTTAAACAACTGAGCTAACCAGTCAGCCCCCAAACAATGCTTTTTCTCTAACCCAGCCATAATCCAGAAAGAAATGTAATTCATTTATTTGTTTGGTTATTTGTTTTTGGTTTTAAGTGGCTAGTTAGTACAGGGAATGAACCTTGGACCTTGGTGTTATGTGCACCACACTCTATCCAGCTGAGCTAACCAGCCACCCTGGTAGAATAAACTAATAGTTACCAGGATCACATGGTATAAGGAGAAGAAATTAGGGAAAGGATCAAAGGAAACTGAGCAGGCTCACAAGTTGCTACAAGACATCTTCCCAAAATACCACTTAATGATTTCACTCTCATGTTCAAACTCCTCTTTCAAAGTGACAAAAATCTAAATTTCTAGGCTTATCCTTAAGGCCTTCTATAGTGTGCCTACACTATACTTTTTCAACTTTATCCCCAACTTTCTATCATCACTAATGCTCATGTCTTAGACTAGTTCTTTTGTAGACTTCTTAATTGCCCTTCTCATTCCATCTTCATAGCTCTCTCCTCTCCTTCCGTAAAGTCCTCTTTCTCTTTTTATCTTTCTCTCTCCCTGTCTCCTCTGCTACATTCCTTCCTTCCTTCTTTCCTTCCTCCTCTCCCTTCCTCCCTTACCTTCTTTCCTTCCTTCCTTCCTCTATGTTTGTCAACTCCTCATTCAATTAAATCTCTCTTCTCTGTGAAGTCTCCCCATCCAACTGCAGAAAAGTTTCTGTTCACTGGTATATGCTTCATGTCTTTTGTCGGGTCCGCCACCAGCAGCCGACCCGTACAGCCCTAGCCTCGTTCCTTTCAGTGG
>NW_007772029.1:1349-2628 GCF_000696425.1 Galeopterus variegatus | reverse complement strand
CACGTTAATCCACTTGTAATGTCACTTTAAGGTGGTGGTAGTTTTTTAAAGGCCCAACAGTCTTTTACACTTATATTGCATTTATATGAACTACTTTATGTTGTTAATAAACGCTCCTTGAAATTGAAAGAAATTCACATTCCCACCCATTTTATCTTCTTTATTCTAATCCTATAAATCATCAGTGTCTATCAAATATATGAATTATTTTTTTTGTAGTATTTTGAACTAAAAACAAATGCATATGGAGAATAAAAAATATTTAACCATATGATTATACAATGTCTTACAAATAATGCTGCCATATTATCAAACAGTTTCTGAAGAGGTTTCAATTTACACCCTGTTATGGACTGAATTGTGCCCCCCTGCCCCATTCATATATTGAAGTCCCAACCCCTACTGTGACTGTATGTGGAGATAGGGCCTTGATGGAGGTAATTAAGGTAAAATGAGGTCATAAGTGTGAGGCCTTTATGCAATAGGTCTGGGTCCTTATCAGAAGAGGAGCAGACACCAGAGATCTGTCTTTCCCTCCAGGAGCACAAAGAAGCAATGATTCCCCCCTTGACCAAACTTTAGTCAGGCTCTCTGAGCCCTCTTCTTGACTAGGCCTTGACTTTGGCCCCTTAGGAATCCAGTTTTAGCCAGAATCCTGCTAAGTTAGTTTAGAGAGAACTCCCCACCCATAATGTCTGATCACCCTGCATTTCTCATCAAGTTCCTCATCTCCCCGCTTTGATGTCTAAGTCTTTGGCTTGCCTTCAGCAAGAATTCAGTTAAGTAGGTTTAGCAAGAATCACTCTACCCTTGATGTCGCCTCTTAGTAATTTTCCATCCATGGCCCTCTTACTCTGCTCATTGGCTATAAATTCATACTGTGCTGTATTTGTAGTTGAGCCCAATCTCTTTCCCTTTTACAAAATCCTTATCGCAGTAGTCCTGAACAAAGTCTTTCTTACCATTTTAACAAGTGTCAGAATATTTTTTTCCCTAATAGAAACAGTGAGAAGGTGACAAGCCAAGAAAAGAGGTCTCTCACCAGAAAGCATCACTAAGGTACCTTGAACTTGGACTTCTAACCTCCAGAACTGTGAGAAAATAAACTTCTGTTGTTTAAGCCATCCAGTCTGGTATTCTTTTACAGCAGCCTGAGCAGACTAATACACATCCCTACTGCTGTCTATTTTTGTACACCATCACCAACAATGTATATTATTTATTGTTTAATTTCTGCCCCATTCCACTCAAACTAATCTGCAAACTTTAGAAGGGCAAG
>NW_007772029.1:0-302 GCF_000696425.1 Galeopterus variegatus | reverse complement strand
AGAGAGGAAAATACAGGCTGTGCTGCAGTCATCTGAGAGGAAAAATAAAATTCTGACAAATTGACTTTTAGCCTGAAAAGCTAAATGCTCTGGAAGTAGAGGGATTTCGTCAACTCACTGAATCACTCAAGAGAGATCTCCAGCTGATCTGGGCTCTTCATCTTTTGCTGCATGTTGTTTAAGAGGCAACGCGTGAGAACTTAATTAGCACAACGGGGACTAAGTTGTACCCTTTCCTCCTACTTCTGTAATGTTAATTTGAAATATCATCTTTTCCTCCCCAAGTTATTTTCTTAACGGTA
>NW_007772028.1:5912-6181 GCF_000696425.1 Galeopterus variegatus | reverse complement strand
TCATAACTTGACATGGTCTTTCTTCCTTCTAGGACATAAATAAAGCAACACCATCAAGTTTCCTTTCTCTTGTGTAGAGAATTCTCCCAACCCAGATGTGCACATTATCCCCGAGTTAGGCGGCATCACTTGCTTTGAACAAACCCCACACTGTACAATTGAATACAGATATTTTACATGGAAGTCTTTGACTACAATTCAAGCATAAGACTAGAAACCCATTCTCCAAAGTTCAAAAATTGAGTTTGAACATAAGCTGCTAGGTTTCT
>NW_007772028.1:3357-3863 GCF_000696425.1 Galeopterus variegatus | reverse complement strand
CCGTAATAGCAAGAGCAGTTGCACCTCTCCCTCTTTTATTCTTTGGGGTTTTGCATAAAAAACATAAGGATTCATCTTTAAAGAGAGAGCTTGAAGAAAAACACCACTAGAAGATCTCAAAAGCTGCTCTGGCCCTTATGTTCTGTGTAATTCTGCTAACCAGCAGAAGGACCTCCACTTGTTAGTTCCATCTTTGTATAATATCCAAGCATTCATAGCAAAAGTGCAAGTTAGTCAACGAACTAACCTTAGGAATACTTATCATAATAGTACACAGAGTTTCTCAGCCTCATCACTATTGAAATTCTGGCCTAGATAATTATTTGGCATGGGAAGCTTTGTATTATAGGACATTTAGCAGCAATCCTGCCTCTGCTTACTAGATGTCAGTAGTACCACCACCATCTCATTCATGACACCTGAACAACCCCCCCTGAACATGTTTCCCCGATTATGCCTGCCATTTTTCCCTGCCTCCAATCTGGTCCTTTAATCTATTCTCCTTT
>NW_007772028.1:1131-1332 GCF_000696425.1 Galeopterus variegatus | reverse complement strand
GTTCTATACAATTTCTAAATAGTAAAAGGGTCATTTTATAGGTTAATAATAATAATCACTGTATTTTTTTTAACCCTGGGAATTTTCCAAATGGCTAAGAAGTCACAAAAAATACAGATATAAAATTAAATGATATTTGCAAAACAATACAGCAGCAGAATGATAAACTCAACAAAGGAATTGAATCAATTAAAAATACCA
>NW_007772028.1:0-394 GCF_000696425.1 Galeopterus variegatus | reverse complement strand
TAGAAAGCATATTCAAGGAAATAATAGTTATAAATTTCCCAAGTATACAGAAAGATGTCAGCATGCAGGTACAGGAAGCTCAGAGGTTGCCAATCAAATTCAACCCAAGGAGGAACACTTTGAGATATATCATAATCAAATTATCAAAAACCAAAGACAAATAAAAATACTGAAAGCAGCAAGAGAAAAGAAACATAACATTCAACGAAGACCCAATATGTCTCTCAGCAGATTTCTCAACAGAAAACCTACAAGCTAGAAAAGAATGGGACGATACATTCAGGGTGCTGAAGGAAAAAGACTTGCAGCCAAGAACTCTTTATCCAGCAGAACTAACCTTCAAATATGAAGGAAAAATAAAGTCTTTCCCAGACAAACAAAAGCTAAAGGAATT
>NW_007772027.1:4669-5050 GCF_000696425.1 Galeopterus variegatus | reverse complement strand
CAGGCAGACACTACCGAGGAAGTTCTTCATCTCCTTGTACAGCGTGCTCACTCCTGGGTGCCAGGCTTGTTTCTCTCACTTCCTTGCCCTTGGGCACAAAAGAATTCCACAAACCCTAACACCTGTCTCTCAATCTTTTCATAGCTTTCCCTTTAGCAGTTTGCTGGAGAAATTTTTTTTAAGAAAGGAGATAATTACTTCCTTAGGAATGCTCACCTTTCATTTTATGATTAGGATGAACGGAAGGCCATAGGTATTTGGTGTCATTTTTATGAACTAAATACTTGTTGCCGTAATGATTTTAGAAAAAATTCAGTTATTGGGCCGGCCCGGTGGCGCACTGGAGAGTGCACCGCTTGGGAGCACGGCGGCACTCCCGCC
>NW_007772027.1:2204-3096 GCF_000696425.1 Galeopterus variegatus | reverse complement strand
AAAACTAATAAGTAAATAATTTCTAAACAAAGAGCACACGGTGCTATGTGCCTTTTATTTTATTTTATTTTAAACGGATTGGGGCCTATGTTAAAAAGGTTTGGAGATCACCCCTGTGAAGAATTGCTCATTCAACCATATCAGCACTAGAGCTAATGACAGAGAACTTCTTCTGGCGGGGTACTAGGTAGGAGCCCCATCAATCCAAGGAAGGACACAGAAGGGATCATTACCTGTAAAGTCATACAGCTGTGGCAAAGCATCCAAAATGATGCCAACCAAAGGCAGGTAAAGGGCAGCGATTTTGACTTTCACCTCTGGTTTGACACAACGTGGGTCCAGGTCATGAGAACTTAGCAGGCTGTGGATGGCACTGACAGCTTTCCTTTGCACTTTGCTGATTCTGTTGGCACAACGCAGAAAGCTAGAGGTTATGGGGAAGGGAGATGGACCAAAATGCTCTTAAACTATGAGTAACCAGAATGCTCCTAAACAATGAGGTGACAATGTGAAAGCCAAGAAAAATAGAGAAGTGTGTAGAGTCCAGAGACAGACTGCCTGTGTTCTAATCCTGGGTCTGCTATTTAGCATGTTTGCAAGTCACCATGTTGTAGCATCAGCACTACCTCATTCCTCTTTATTGCTGAATAACATTCCATTGTATGGATATAACACATTTTACTTATCCATTAATCGATTAATGGATATTTGGATTGTTTACACTTTTGGGCTACTATGAATGCTGCTATGAATATTTGTGTACAAGTTCTTGTGCAGATATAAGTTTTATTTCTCTTGGGTATATAACTCAGAGTAGAGTTGCTAGATTATATGGTAACTCTATGTTTAACTTTTAGGGGAACCTCCAAATTGTTTTCAACAGTTGCTGTAC
>NW_007772027.1:0-538 GCF_000696425.1 Galeopterus variegatus | reverse complement strand
ATGAATTTTAGGGTCAGCTTGTCAGTTTCTGTAAAGAAGCTAGCTGGGATTTTGAGAGGAATTGCATTGAATCTACAGATCAGTTTGGGGAGTATCACTATCTTAACAGTATTAAGTCTTCTCATCCGTGAAGTGTGATGTCTTTCCATTTATTTACATTTCTTTATTTCTTTCAAGAGTGTTTTGTAGTTTTCGGCGTATAAGTCTTGTACTTCTTTTGTTAAATTTATTCCTATGTATTTTATCTTTATGCTATTTTAAATGGATTTGTTTTCTTAATTTCATTTTAAGATTGTTCATTACAAGTGTATAAAAATACAATTGATTTTTATACAGTCCTCTAGTACCCTGCAACCTTGCTGAACTCATTTATTAGTTTTAATAGTTTTCAGTGAATTCCTTAGGATTTGCTATAAACAGTATCATGCCACCTGTGAATAGAGATAGTTTTACTTCCTCCTGCCTCATATGGATTTCATTTTCTTGTCTAATTGCCTTGGGTAGAACTTCCAGTACAATGCTAAGTAAAAGTGGCAGG
>NW_007772026.1:4177-5051 GCF_000696425.1 Galeopterus variegatus | reverse complement strand
AGGCCTCACATCCACCACCCGACTCCACTCCCGGCCCAGCTGAGTGTGCACGGAGCAGGGAGACATGCAGCAGGAGAGGAGGAAGCTCCACAGAGACCACATGCCCTGCAGTGCTGGCGCATGACCCAGCAGCCCAGCCAAGTGCAAGTGGACCAGAGAGCTGTCCAGCAGGGAAGGGGGAAGCTCCACACAGATCACATGCCCTGCAGTGACCGCACATACCCCAGCAGCCTTGCTGAGTGCATGCTGACCAGATAGGTGGCTCCACAGAGAGGCCCAAGACCCAAGGCAACCATGCACACAAGGCACTACTGGTCAACAGAGCAGACATTGAGGTAGCCATACCAAATTGGAACCCCAGCAAAATCCTAGCCAGACAATCGTGTCAAACCAGTAGACTGTGACACCAGAGTGATAATACTAAGGAAACTGAATGAGATACAAGAAAACTCAGCTAGACAATATGGTGAAATGAGGAAAAGTATACAGGACCTGAAAGAAGAAATGTACAAGGAAATCAATGCCCTGAAAAACAATGCAGCAGAGCTTGCTGAGCTGAACAAGACACTCAAGGAAATAAAAAACACAACAGAGTGTTCAACCAGCACACTTGCAGAAGTAGAAGAGAGAACTTCTGACCTTGAGGATGGGCTGTTTGAAATAACACAGGTAGGCCAAAAAAAGAAATAAGAATGAAAAAAGAAATAAGAATTTAAAACATTGAAGAAAATCTAAGAGAGGTATCAGACAACCTTAAGCACTCAAATATCCGAGTCATGGGTATTCAAGAAGGGGAGGAAAAAAGTGATTGCATTGAAAACATATACAACAAAATAGTGGCAGAAAACTTCCCAGGTGTAGGAAAAGACACAGA
>NW_007772026.1:2082-3124 GCF_000696425.1 Galeopterus variegatus | reverse complement strand
ACAGTCATATTGGCAAAACTCAAAGACAAAGAAAGATCTTTAAAGCTGCAAGAGAGAAACATCAAATCACATATAAGGGAGCCCCAATCAGACTAACATCAGACTTTTCATCACAAACCATAAAGCCAGAAAGGAATGAGATGATATATTCAATATACTAAAAGACAGAGATTGCAAGCCAAGAATACTCTACCCTGCAAGGCTATCCTTCTGAAATGAAGGGCAAAAAATATATTTCTCAGACAAACAAAAATGGTGGAAGTTGACTACCACATGACCCGCCTTACAAGAAATTCCCCAAGAGAATACCGGGTTTGGTAACTGAACAAATTGGTTTGGTAACAGAACAAACAAAAATGACTACCACATGACTAGCCTTACAAGAAATTCCCCAGGAGAATACTGCATTTGGTAACTGAAAAACAACTACCACTGCCATAAAAACCCAAGAAAAATCAAAACCCACCAGTATAATAAAAATGGCATTCATGAAGAGAAAACAAACAAACAAAAAGAAGGCTATCTACAACCCAAGTAACCAAAAAATACAGAAAACAAGCAGTAAATCAGAAAGAAAGGAACAAAAGACAGTGAAGACATCCAAACAAAAATCAATTAAATGATAGGAGTAAATCAACACTTTTCAATAAAAACTCTTGATGTAAAAAGATTAAATTTCCCCAATCAAAAGACAAAGACCGGCTGACTGGATTAAAGAGGAGAACCCAACTATACGCTACCTTCAAGAGACCCACCTCACCCATAAAGACTCACAAAGACTAAGAGTAAAAGGATGGAAAAAGATTTACCATGCAAACAGAAATGAAAAATGATCTGTCATAGCTATTCTTATATCTAATAAAATAGACATTAAACTAAACACCATAAAAAGAGATAATGTGGGCCACTACATAATGATAAAAGGATTGATCCATCAAGAAGACATAACAATCACAAATATATATGCACCTAATGTTGGAGCAGTCAGATTTATAAAACAAACTCTATTAGACCTAAAGAAGGAAATAGACACTACTACCAT
>NW_007772026.1:0-1125 GCF_000696425.1 Galeopterus variegatus | reverse complement strand
GAGATAGACACTAATACCATAATAGCAGGGGATCTGAACACCCCACTACCAATATTGGACAGATCATCTAGGCAAAGAATCAGCAGAGAAACACAAGATCTAAAAACACACTAGACCAATTGGACTTGGCAGATATCTACTGAACATTCCATCCAACAATCTCAGAATATTCATTCTTCTCATCAGCACATGGATCATTCTCCAGGATAGATCACGTTAGGTCCCAAATCAAGTCTCAACAAATTCAGAAAAATTGGAATTATCCCATGTATTTTTTCAGACCACAATGGATTAAAATTAGAAATCAGAAATGAAATTCTGGAAACTATACAAACACATAAAAAAAAAACAGCATTCTATTTAATGACATATCATACAAGAAGAAATCATACAAGAAATCAAAAAATTTATTGAAACTAATGAAAACAAAGATACATCATACCAAAATCTATGGGATACTAAAAAAAGGAAATAGACACTAATACCATAATAGCAGGGGACCTGAACACCCCACTATCAATATTGGACAGATCATCTAGACAAAGAATCAGCAGAGAAACACAAGATCTAAAAACATACTAGACCAATTGGACTTGGCAGATATCTACTGAACATTCCATCCAACAATCTCAGAATATTCATTCTTCTCATCAGCACATGGATCATTCTCCAGGATAGATCACGTTAGGTCCCAAATCAAGTCTCAACAAATTCAGAAAAATTGGAATTATCCCATGTATTTTTTCAGACCACAATGGATTAAAATTAGAAATCAGAAATGAAATTCTGGAAACTATACAAACACATGAAAAAAAATTTTTTTTGATTGGTAAGGGCATTGCAACCCTCAGCACGGTATTGACTACACCACGCTCAGCCAGTAAGTGCAGCAGCCATCTGCATATAGGGTCCAAACCTGCAGCCTCAGTGCTCGCAGCACCATGCTCTCCCGAGTGAGCCACCGGGCTGGCCCCAAACACATGAAAATTAAACAGCATTCTACTGAATGACACATGGGTCCAAGAAGAAAACAAACAGGAAATCACAAAATTTATTGAAACTAATTAAAATAATGACACATCATACCAAAACCTGTGGGATACTGCAAAAGGAGGACTAAGGGGA
>NW_007772025.1:4505-5051 GCF_000696425.1 Galeopterus variegatus | reverse complement strand
TGTCCTCCCCTGTTTTTTAAGGTCCTGCTGTTCCCTCCATAAAGACTTCTTGATGATAGAGTGGCAGATATCAATGTCGAAAGAGACCTTAGATAAGTTTATCCCCCCATATCAACGTGGAAAATTCTTTCTGATCACTCCATATAGACAAATGCACTACACTTTGCTGGAACACCAGTCATAGGAAGCACATTACCTCAAGAGACAGCCCATCCTGCAATTGGATAACTTAACAAGAAGAAAGTAACCATCTTCATTTGTACAGTCATCTGCCACCTGTAATATTTACCTACTGGTTCCCTCCAGGTGAACACCTTGGGACTTGTAAACTGATCAACCCAGCAGCTTTTCACTTCCTTTATCCTGCAACCAGCCAGGATTATCTCTACTTGAAATCATCAGTTCACTCTCTGAATGCCTCCATGAAACAATCATTTATTATACACTGATTGTATGCACAGACTGTGCTAAAATCTAAGAAAACAGAGCAGATAAAAGACTGTCCTTGTTAGTTCCTGATACAGATATTTAGAAAAACAATTACAG
>NW_007772025.1:2057-3695 GCF_000696425.1 Galeopterus variegatus | reverse complement strand
TATCCTGCAACCAGCCAGGATTATCTCTACTTGAAATCATCAGTTCACTCTCTGAATGCCTTCATGAAACAATCATTTATTATACACTGATTGTATGCACAGACTGTGCTAAAATCTAAGAAAACTGAGCAGATAAAAGACTGTCCTTGTTAGTTCCTGATACAGATATTTAGAAAAACAATTACAGGACAACATAATCAGTGATGAGCATTATAAAATGGAAATAAAGATTAGGAATAAACAAAGATGGCTAACACAATGTCTGGTGCAATAAATGTTTGTTAAAAAATTAATTTTCGGGCTGACCCCATGGGGCACTCGGGAGAGTGCGGCGCTGGGAGCGCAGCAGCGCTCCCGCCGCGGGTTCGGATTCTATATAAGGATGGCCGGTGCGCTCACTGGCTGAGCGAGGTGCGGCCAGTCTCAAAAAAGACAAAAAAAAAAAAAATTAATTTTCTGTGAGGGGAGGGTGATTAGAGGAGCTTTGGGGATGAGTTAGCATTCAAATTAAGCCTTTGAAAACTAAGTACTTATATTCTACACCAATTAAGTGGTTTTTAAGCTGAGCTCAATTTCACCTTTTTAGTATACTGGGATCTAGGAAATAGTGAAGCCAGGTTTGGTGGATTTTCAAGGCAGTATCCATGACCCCTTCTTCTGGTTTTCTAGTATTTCCAATGAGAGAGATGAGCTCCCACCAGCAGCCGGCCCCCCTTACTCTCCTCAGCTCAGGATTTCACCAAACTGGAGGAGAAAAAACCCACTAGCCCACCCACCTCCCTCAATCCATCCCTATTATCCACCCAGTGTGCTCATGCTTGGGAGGAAACTAACAGCAGCATCTTCCCTACAAAAGCTGAGTCCAAAAGTGTGGTCCACAGCACTGAGCCTGTATGCAATTATGAGACATCTGCCCCCTCTCCCCTACACACTGTCTATAACTGCAGGCTAAACACAAGATCCTGGGACAGGACAAGGAGACAAGAAAGACAAATACAAAACCAGCTTCAGGAACAACAAGAAACACCCATTTGTTTATACCTGCACTCTCACACACACATACACATGTGTGCTCACACTCACACACACACAGACACATTTGTATATATTATGGGAGCAGTGTAATGCAGGGGATAACTAGGTCTTTGGATCAAGGTAGAAATTGGTTTGAGCCCTGCCTTTATCACGTATTCCCTGTATGACCCAAGAGGATCCCTTCATTTTCTTAAGCCTGTTTCCTAACTTGTAAAATAGAAAAAAGAGTTCCATCCCACATGAGATGCATGTAAAATGAGAGCATGAGCATACCTCCGAGGGAGAGGAAGATTTGCTTTCACTTCTTAAAATCTGTTGCTTGGTGGAGTGGAGCAAACATCCCCTTTACTGTGGATACATCATGATAACAAACTCATCTCCCGGCACTGTGCTATAAATACCTTCTTTCTTTCAGAGATTTGCCAAACAGGGAAATGGTCACCAATTAATGTCCCGGTTTATGACCTCAAAGGACTATTTTGCAAATCACCTCACACTTCCTCATAGATGTTATGCTAGCTGAGATATTTTCTGAGAGTTCTCTGTTTAAGGTCAAGGCTACGTCTTGTTTATCTTTGTATCACTGTTAGTGCCCTCCACTCG
>NW_007772025.1:0-541 GCF_000696425.1 Galeopterus variegatus | reverse complement strand
CACTTTTAAACATGTAGTTATGTTATCGAGGAGGGGAACAGCTATTGCAATTACCAGTTGTTACCATGTACAGCTCCAAGTCAAAATCAATCAACTAGTCATGTAATCGTCATGACTTTTCCTCCCTTTCCTTTGTACTCCCTCCATTCTTTTCCTCCCTCCTTCCTTCCTTCCTTCTTTTCTCTCTTCCTCCAGCCCCTCTAATTTTTCCCTTCATTTCTTCCTTTCTTTCTCCCTTCTTCTCTCTTTCTCCATCCTTCTCTTTTTTCCTCCCTCCCTTCCTCTGTCCTCCATCCTTCCTTTCTTCTTCTATTCCTCCCTCCCACTTCCTCTCTCTTTTCCTTCCCTCTCTCCTTTTTTTACTCTTGCTTCAATCATCCTTCCTTCATTTTTTCCCATATTTCTTTAAAACTTTATTGAGTGTGACCATGTTTCAGCCACTGTATATATAAGGTTGCTGGGATAAAAATGTTTCTGTTCACAACCAACCTCAGATCAAAATTTGCTCAGTGTTCTGCAGTGTATGAAGAACTTTGGACCT
>NW_007772024.1:4627-5052 GCF_000696425.1 Galeopterus variegatus | reverse complement strand
AGGCGCGACACTGAGGGTTGCGATCCGTTGCCGGGCACAAAAAAAGACAAAAAGGAAAAAATAAATAAATAAATAAAATTAAAAAAAAAAAAATGTAATCTACTCGATGTGCGTGAATGCACACATACACAGAAACTAGGCTGATAAGGAGACAAAATGAATAAAAACCAGCAGAAACAGCAAATAAGACAAAAGAAAAACAGACCCATAGAGCTGACAGGTACTGGGATTGCAAAATCACACTTTCAAGTAAGCTGGGAGATGAATGGTATATGAATAAATGAAATTATTGAATGAAAAGTAGAACACCAAGGTCAAGGATTTGGATCCCTGTACCAGCCAGCCACCGGGGGGTGGGGGGGAATAGCTCTAATTACTGTGTTCAAAAAATTAAAACATAACATTAAAAATTTTGGTAGAGGGCC
>NW_007772024.1:2191-3291 GCF_000696425.1 Galeopterus variegatus | reverse complement strand
AAATTTCCCCCTTAGTACTGCTTTTGCAGTACCCCACAGGTTTTGGTATGATGTGTCATTACTCTCATTGGTTTCAAGAAATTTTTTGATTTTTTGTTTAATTTCTTCTTGGACCCAAACATCATTAACTAGGAAGTTGTTTAATTTCCATGTGTTTGTATAGTTTCCAGAGTTTTGTTTGTTATTGATTTCTAATTTTAATCCATTGTGAACTGAAAAAATACATGGAGTAATTCCAATTTTCTTGAATTTGTTGAGACTTGCTTTGTGCCCTAGCATGTGATCTATCCTGGAGAATGTTCCATGAGCTGATGAGAAGAATGAATATTCTGAGGTTGTTGGATGGAATGTTCTGTAGATATCTGCCAAGTCCAACTGGTCTAATGTGTTGTTTAGATCTTGTGATTTTTTCCCTAGATGATCTGTCCAATGTTGTGAGTAGAGTCCCCCACTATTACAGTGTGAGTGTCTATCTCATTCTTTAGATCTAATAGTGTTTGCTTTATAAATCAGGCTGTTCCGACATTGGGTGTGTATATAATTATGACTGTTATCTTTTCTTGATGGATAGATCCTTTTATCATTATATAGTGGCCTTATCTCTTTTTATGGTTTTTGCTTTAAAGTTTATTTTATCTGATATAAGAATAGCTACTCCAGCTCATTTTTCATTTATATTTGCGTGGTATATTTTTTTCTATCCTTTCACTCTTAGTCTATGTGTGTCTTTAGAGGTGAGGTGAGTCTCTTGAAGGCAGCATATTATTGGGTCTATCTCTTTAATCCAGTCTGTGTCTTTTGAGTGGGGAATTTAATTCCTTTACATTTAGAGTTTTTATTGATAGGTGTTGATTTACTCCTAGTACCCAAAGTTAGTAGACAGAAAAAAATATTTAATGTCACAGAAGAACTAAACAAAATAGAAACCTGAAAAATGATACAAAGATCAATGAAACAAAAAGTCGGTTTTTTGGAAAGATAAATAAAATCAACAAACCTTTAGCAAGGCTAACTAAGAAGAGAGAAGACCCAAATAAAAAAAAATTAGAAATGAAAAAGGTGATATTATAACTGATATCTCAGAAATACAAGGAATCATT
>NW_007772024.1:0-275 GCF_000696425.1 Galeopterus variegatus | reverse complement strand
ATTAAAGAGGACACAAGAAGATGGAAAGATATCCCATACTCTCAGATCAGAAGAATTAACACTGTGAAAATGTCCATATTACCCAATGTGATCTACAGATTCAATGCAATCCCCTTCAAAATTACAATGACATTTTTCTGAGAAATGGAAAAAACTATCCAGATATTTACATGGAATAATAAAAGACCATGCATAGCCAAAGCAATCCTGAGGGGGAAAAAAAAAATGAAGCTGAAGGCATAACACTACCTGACTTTAAACTATATTACAAAGCT
>NW_007772023.1:2019-5052 GCF_000696425.1 Galeopterus variegatus | reverse complement strand
AAAACTCTCTTTTTTATCAATACACGAGTTATTTTATAAAACAAAAAACAGGTGTTCCATGCTTCAACTTTTCATAGCTTCCATGTGCTATGACGTCCACGTGCTCCTTGACTTCAGTTCCAGAGGCAGAGCCAGGTTAGAATCTCTCAGACGGCTTGGACAGGGGCCCACGGTGGCACAGCAGCCCAGACTGGTTAGGAATGAGGTGCCCTGGCCCACCCGTGCTCCGATGCAGCCACAGCCTGGTTCACGCACAGGCATTAACCACCCGTGCGGGCTTTGAGTGTCCTGGTGCAGGCCCACGCCTCCCTGCCCTCTGGCCCCGGCCTTCTGAAGTCAAGGAGCACGTGGGCCAGGAGAGGCGCAGGTGGGCTGCTTAGGTAGGGCCTCCTCCCCTCCTCTCTGCACTATCTGAAGGGACTTGACTAAAGACAGATACACAGGTAAATTAATGAGAGTTTGTCTCGAGAACTCTGCATCTCACATACTGGTTTGCTGGTTGCATTTATGGGTTCTAGAGAAAAGAAACAGCAGTGCTCCTGTAACACCATCAGCCGGACAGCCTAAGACCACAGGGTTTCAGCTCCTCGGCCCTGGTACTAGCGCCAGTGCGATGCACATACTTTTTCAAATTCTCATTGGGGTGCCAAAGGCCGGATACCCTCACTTTGGGGCCCTATTGGTCTGTACAAGGAAGCTTCATTTCTCAGGCAGACTGCAGAGCCTTTGATCTAGATGTGACCTAAAAAAGCTGAGCAACCGGCCAGCACACACACACGCGGGTCCTGGCAGAGCGGATCCAGCCCGGCCACCAGCCCCGAGGTGTCCAGCTTCTGAAGCCACATCTCCAGCCTCAGCCCGGCTCTTCAGAGCGACGGTACCTCAGTCTCTAGGCACAGTGTCCTGACCCTGTGTGTTTCAGGAGCAGGCACAGATGTGGTGGGGGCTTTCCTGCAATGTGCCCCAGGGAAGAGTTCCCCAAACCTGGCTGAGCATCAGAATCTCTGGGGAAATTCAGAGGTCAGAACCCTGCCACACTCAGGCAGCAGGAGCAAGCCTGGAGGAGGGCTTCCACATGCCTGGAGCTCTGCTGATGGAACCAGAGTGACCAGAGAGTGACACCTGAGCTACGGACAGCCAGACACCAGTCTAGTTGGAATTCCAACGTCAGAATTTCTGAAAATTCTAGTGTGATGGTTTTCAATGCATAAGCATTCTTTTTTGGTACTTGGATGAATAAACATAGGGCTTTATCAAGTCACCTTTCCGATTAGTTTCTTAATTGCATTACAAGTCCAATCCTGTATAGGCGCAGCCCATTCCTTCTTAAGCAGCTGACAGTGAATACTCTGGTGTGTCTGCCAAGTTTAAGTGGTTTGTGTCTGGACAAAGTCTCAGCCTTGGACCCCTGGAAAGGCAGGACTCTGGGAACCCAGCGTGACAGGGCACAGGGCCTGGCAGGGAGGGGCAGGCTGCTGATGGAGCTGGTTTTGATTACCTATCGCTTCAGCTCCAGGTGGGGAGAGCGTTGACTCATGCATGTGTATCTGAATAATTTATATAACCTTTTTCTTCCCAGGCTGTGTAAACAGAAGTGGTCACATTAACCTTTCCAGGAGCAAGCCTGGAGGAGGGCTTCCACATGCCCGGAGCTCTGCTGATGGAACCAGAGTGACCAGAGAGTGACACTCGAGCTAGGGACAGCCAGATGCCAGTCTAGTTGGAATTCCAATGTCAGAATTTCTGAAAATTCTAGTGTGATGGTTTTCAATGCATAAGCATTCTTTGTCAGTACTTGGATGAATAAACATAGGGCTTTATCAAGTCACCTTTCCGATTAGTTTCTTAATTGCATTACAAGTCCAATCCTGTATAGGCGCAGCCCATTCCTTCTTAAGCAGCTGACAGTGAATAATCCGGTGTGTCTGCCAACTTTAAGTGGTTTGTGTCTGGACAAAATCTCAGCCTTGGACGGCTGGAAAGGCAGGATTCTGGGAACCCAGCGTGACAGGGCACAGGGCCTGGCAGGGAGGGGCAGGCTGCTGATGGAGCTGGTTTTGATTACCTATCGCTTCAGCTCCAGGTGGGGAAAGCGTTGACTCATGCATGTGTATCTGAATAATTTATATAACCTTTTTCTTCCCAGGCTGTGTAAACAGAAGTGATCACATTAACCTTTTCAACATTAGAAATAGAAACACTTACTAGCTCCACGTATAGAAAGGGGAAATGGAGCAAAGAGAAAATGAGTAATTATCCCAAGTAATGAGGCTCGTAGCACATGAGCAACTCCCCTGAGGTTGAAGGGAGGTTTGTCCTATGACATTAGAGAAAGGTTCTTCCTTCAAAAGGGGCTGTGATGCTGGTAGGAAGAGTGGAATGTCACATGGGGGCCACGGAAGACAAGAATACAAGTATAACAGAGGCCACAT
The DNA here is from genome assembly GCF_000696425.1 of Galeopterus variegatus. Classification (NCBI taxonomy): domain Eukaryota; kingdom Metazoa; phylum Chordata; class Mammalia; order Dermoptera; family Cynocephalidae; genus Galeopterus; species Galeopterus variegatus. Next base: position 2,620 of record NW_007772023.1, on the reverse strand, counting down.
CTGAGTTAATGCATGCAGAGTCTTGGTGACTGATACACCTGCCAAATGCGTGCTTAAACTAAAACTGGAAACAACCTTCACTGGGTGAACCAAACTGCGTACATCAAGACCACAGAGTGTATCAATACACACAATAGTTTGGATAGATTCCAAGGGAAATAAGCTGCGTGGAGGGAAAACAATCCAGAAAGTCGCATATTGTATGATTCTGCTTATATGACACACCAAAACGATAAAATTATAGAGATGGAGAACAGGTCAGTGGCTGTCGGGTGCTAGGGCGGGGTGAGTGGAAGTTGGTTGTGGCCATGTGAGGGCCGCGGCAAGGACCCTGTGTGGAACTGCTCTCTGCTCTGTCCTGACTGCAGTGGTGGCACAGGAACCCACCCACGTGATGGAGATAGCGTACACACGCACACACACTTATTTATCCTGTTCTAAGCAACAGACCAGCATAGCCTCAAGAGACCAAGACATAATTATTTGTACTTTGTCCTAACACTACCCATGACAGCCCCTGAAGCCCTGGATCAGCTTTTTTTCTGGAGAATCGTGACAGGTGAGGGGAAGCTCCTTCCCCGGGCCTCGCGTTTCCAGGTGG
>NW_007772023.1:0-319 GCF_000696425.1 Galeopterus variegatus | reverse complement strand
CTTGGGGGATGCAATTCAAGCTTCAATGAGTTTTGGGGGGACATAATTCAATCCACTACAGCCCCTGTGTCTTATTTCTCACTTGGTTCCAAGCACAGGAGGAAAAAAAGGCACCGTGTTTTGGCCCTCCCCAAAACCTCAATAGTTACAACCCAGACAAGAAAAACACAGTCACCACCTTACTCTTGGCATTTTCCCTGTGCAAGACTTAATGGCTACAGTAATCGCTACATTATCTTTTAATACTTTGAAATTAGAATCTTAGGCAGGTCTGATTTAAATAAATAGAAGTTAATTTGAGAACTTGCCAGTTCTCCAG
>NW_007772022.1:4532-5052 GCF_000696425.1 Galeopterus variegatus | reverse complement strand
TGAAAGTACATAACTCATTAGTAAAGTAAGTTCACGGACAACCTCAGAATTCTCCAGTGTTGTAAGGGGGGGGGTGAACAAACCACTTACATCCTTAGTATGAAGATGAAAGGCCAAACTTAACAAAACACTAATGTATGTAACAGCCATATAAGAGATAGGCAAAATTGAAAGTTGTAAATAAGAACAACAAAATATCAGAAAGTGAGGGGGAAGGGCACCAAAGCCCGGAGTTGGCTTGTTCTCTTTTTTCTTAGATATCAAAGTTCAGTTGTTATTAGTGTAAAATTATTCATTACATCTATATTTTCTGTCAGCCTCATGATAACCATAACACAAAAATGTATGAAACATAATGAAAATAAATAGCAAGAAATCAAAATATTTTGCTAGAGAAAACCACTCAACAACAAGGGAAGACAGTAAGACTGGAAAAAAGAAAAAAAAAAAAGATCAATAAAACAACCAGGAAAAAAAAATGTCATTAACATGTTCATATATATAATAATAGCCTTAAATG
>NW_007772022.1:2387-2770 GCF_000696425.1 Galeopterus variegatus | reverse complement strand
AAATAACGAAGATCAGAGCAGAAATAGATGAATTAGAAAGAAAAAAAACCCAATAAAAAAGATAGAGGGAAAATAGAGTTGGTTTTTTGAAAAGATAAACCAAATTGACAAACCTTTAGCCAGACTAAAGAAGTAAAAATGAGAGAAGACTCAAAAAAAGAAATTAGTAATGAAAAAGGAGACATACAACTGATACCACAGAAATACAAAGGATCATAAGAGATTACTACCAACAACTATATGCAAATGAACTGGAAAGCCTAGAAGAAATGGATAAATTCCTGGACACATACAACTTATTAAAGTGAATCATGAAGAACTAGAAAACCTAAACAAACCAATAACAAGCAATGAGTTTGAAGCAGTAATTGAAAGCCTCCTAA
>NW_007772022.1:0-433 GCF_000696425.1 Galeopterus variegatus | reverse complement strand
CTGAAACTATTAGAAGAAAACATAGGGGAAATGCTACATGAAATGGGAGAGGGCAGAGATTTTTTTGAGTGAGACTATAAAGGCACAGGCAACTACAGCAAAGATAAACAAATGGGACCACATCAAACCAAAAAGCTTTGTCACAGGAAGGGACACTATCCACAAAGTGAAAAGACAACCTACAGAATGGGAGAAAGTGTTTGCAAAGTACACACTGGAAAAAGGACTGATTTCCAGAATACATAAGTAACTAAAACAAATCAACAGCAACCCCCCCACCCCAAATAACCCAATCAAAAAATGAGCAGAGGACTTGAACAGACATTTCTCAAAAGAAGACATACAAATGGCAGCAGGCACATGAAAAAATGCTCAACATCACTACTCATCAGAGAAATGCAAATTAAAACCACAATGAGACATTGTCTCACTC
>NW_007772021.1:3671-5054 GCF_000696425.1 Galeopterus variegatus | reverse complement strand
AGTTAGCAGCTGTGTATTCTGCCTTGATAGCCACTGAAGCTATCACAGGAACTGCCAAAGTGCTAGTAAGGATGACATACCCCATAATAGGTTGGCTGCACACGTGGGCAACCAACTCTAAAATGGGTGTAGCTCAGATTCCCACTTTGTCTAATGGGGGGCATATATAGAACAAAGGAGCACTGTGTCAACGAGTCCTCTGTCCAAAGAGTTGCAAACCATGCTAGGCCCAGTAGAGGTTGATGAGGAAACTTTGACGCAACCGTTACCCATGGAGGTGGAGGCTACACCTTTCCATGAGGGACAGGGACCTATCANTGGGGAGACCGTGGCTGCTTGGCTGTTGTGGTTATGAGACTTAGGGGTGGATAGTGTGATGTGCTCTGGTGAGGAGATGGAGAAATTGGCCTCCATCACCTTGCACCCATCCCTGAGGCAGCGGCTGTAGAATAGCTGTAGGTATGCACAAGGGCCAGGTAATAATTCTTTAATGGAATGGGTGAGTGCAGCTGCCCGAACCATGTGGGCAAATGCTGGAAACCTGCCCAAGATTGATAGTAAATGGCAAACATATACTGACTTGGTTCAAATCATTTGAGAGCTGGAGATACAGCAGTCCATGTTTTACGTGAACAATCATGTCCCAGATGATGAAAATTTTACAGGCAGCATGAGCGACATAGTGCTGCAAAATGCCCTGTCAACGTCCTTTGGGTCACTGATGGCCATACTGGCCCCATACATTGGTCACCCTATACATGAGGTAACTACCATGATAGCTAGCCTGGGTGAAGTAGTGGATAGAAGACAAGCAAAAGGGGTCCAAAAGATGGCTAAGACCAAACCCCAAAGAAATGCTCAGGATTTTATCCCAAAGGGACCAAGCAAGACTAGTCATAAGCAGATGTGGCTTGACTTGCTTATAGCAGGGGTTGATAAAAAGAAAATTGACTGGCAGACAAATGTGGTTCTGTTTGCTTTGTGGCAGCAATTGTGACCTGAAAGCGTTTACCAAATGTCTGGAAACAGGTAGCAAGATACACTCAGTGGATTTAAAGGAATTTTTGGTTGCTCCCGAGGAGGTGGGTGAACTGTTCCATTCTGATTAGGGAACAGGCCAAGGTGCTCATCTTTTGGGGGCAGGCAAGGATTGGAGGCCTCATGTTGAATTGGCAATATATTGGTCAAGGACAAATATATTTGCATGTGCAGCATGTTTTGGGATCGATGGATACAGGTGTACAGCGTGTTTTGGCATTGGTGGATACAGGTGCAGAATGTAGCCTGATATATGGCAATCCAGATAGGTTTCCAGGGGCCACAGTTTGTACAGATGGCTATGGAGGACATACTACTGAGGTCAAAGCTATGTCATTGCCATTA
>NW_007772021.1:0-2671 GCF_000696425.1 Galeopterus variegatus | reverse complement strand
AGTTAGCAGCTGTGTATTCTGCCTTGATAGCCACTGAAGCTATCACAGGAACTGCCAAAGTCCTAGTAAGGATGACATACCCCATAATAGGTTGGCTGCACACGTGGGCAACCAACTCTAAAACAGGTGTAGCTCAGACTCCCACTTTGTCTAAATGGAGAGCATATATAGAACAAAGGAGCACTGTGTCAATGAGTCCTCTGTCCAAAGAGTTGCAAACCATGCTAGGCCCAGTAGAGGTTGATTAGGAAACATTGACAAAACCCTTACCCATGGAGGTGGAGGCTACACCTTTCCTTCCATGAGGGACAGGGACCTATCACAGAGCAAGCTTGGTATACAGATGGCTCTAGCATGGGATCTTCAGCATCATGGACAGCTGTTGCTGTCTAGCCCTGAACAGATACCATGTGGTATGAAAATGGCACAGGGCAAAGCAGTCAATGGGCTGAATTGAAAGCAGTGTGGATGGTGATAAAAAATGAGCCTGGGCCATTAACCATCTTTACTGACAGCTGGGCTGTGTACAAAGGTTTAACCCTTTGGATCTCTACTTGGAAGTATCAACTGTGTATGGTAGGCCACTGACCCCTGTAGGGACAAGCCATGTGGCAAGAGTTATGGGAATTGACACATGAGAAAGAATTAACTCTTTTCCATGTCACAGGACACTTCCCCTTAGCCAGTCCAGGAAATGATGAAGCCAATGCCTTGGCTAAGGTAAGATGGCTGGAGAGAGCCCCAACTACTGATGTAGCCCAGTGGTTACATTGATGAATGCAGCATGCTGGCAGTAAAACTATGTGGATGGCCGCTCAAAGATGGGCATTGCCTATAAAATGGGAAGATGTAGTGAATGCCTGTCGTGCTTGTCCAGTATGTGCTCAAGAGAGTCCACACCCCTGGTGGGTGCCTCATACAGATGGGCAAATAACTCAATGAAGGGTACCCCTGACTCGATGGCAAGTGGACTTTGTCAGACCACTGCTAAGGTCAGAGAACTTCACATACATCTTCACACCTGTCGATATGTCTACTGGTCTTCTGTTTGTATTGGCCTTGTAAGGCCCCAGACCAGGTAAACATTGCGAAGGCATTGAATAACCTTACGGCTATGTATGGTAAGCCTGTAGTCATAGAAGAGTGATAATGGGACCCACTTTACTGGACATGGGGTTCAGAAGTGGGCCTCCCAGTTGTCTATTCAGTGGAAGTTACAAGTGCCATATCATCTCCAGGCAGTGGGAATGATTGAACAGTACAATGGTCTTTTTAAAAAGGGACTAAGGCTATCTATCCAACCCCCAGCCCTGAAGGGGTGGACATGGTGATCATGGCCGGCAGTCAGAATTCTAAATGAGAGACCCGCAAGGGCGGACCCTCTCCAGCAGAAGCTCTGTTGCATAGGGTTGCAGCAACTATACAGCTGCAAATCACTACTAAAGATAAGCTTTTGAAGCCAGGATATGGCAAGCATGGAAGTATTCTCTTACCGGCCTGTCATGCTCTTTTACCTGCCCATAATCCTTCCAACTGGGCCAACTGTTGTGCTACATGACTATGCCAGTTGTTGAGCTAGGGCTGGGTCTGGTGCTCACAGACCCCTCAAGCCTGTTCACAGACTGGGTCACAAACCCTTCACATGCCTGCCTGGGTCCCCAGACCTCTTACACACAAGTCTATGAGCTAGGTAATTGGCAAACAGGTCCTTGGAAGCCATAGGTTGGAAAGCATGGATTTGTGTGGTGGCAGCCACCCGAGGCAGTCAAGGCAGTCACCAGCCAAAGTGGTGGGACTGCACTTGTGCACTAACTCCACCTCCCCCCACACAATTTGTTTACTGAACTCCACCCCAACCGGCCCTGAGGGGAGACTGATTATTCTATTTTCCCAACAGGGACAGACAGTACAATGGGAATGGCCTGGGATAATAAAAGCTTCCGTATATGCTGGGTAGGTCTAAAAGGGCTTTGGGGAAAAGGATTAGAGGGAGACTTGCAAGTTTCACCTTGGGTGACAAGTCCCTGGCCTCCTCGAGTAAAGTAACATGGCCCAGAACAGATAAGTGCTCTATTCCAAAGGTCACATTTGTATTATCATTATGGCCAATTATGAGTTCCCCTATACTGTTACATATAGAATTTACACAGATTTTTTTGGTTATCAGTGTGCTGTCTCATTATTTTATCTTGAGAATTAAGCTTAAGTATAAAACACAAACCGTTAGGTTTTTGTTCAGGATGGGTTCAGGATGTCACAGTAAGTAATACCAAGAGAAATTACTGATGAGGATATGGAATAAAAGTTAAATCTGTACTTAATATGGAGAGACTTTATTAAAAAAAAATTATTGTGCGGTTGGGGAAGGGACTATCACAATAAGGGAAGGGAGACTATTGCAATAGGAAAAATTCTTTGACCACAGGTCTACAAATGACTTGAGGGTCAGGCAAAGAGAGTTTTTCTGTTATCTAGATGAGTAAACAAGGTTAGAATGAACTAGGTGTGGGGAAGTGGGGCGAATGGGTGGTGTGATCAGATAGTGGATCAGAGGATACTTTATACCCTGGGGCCAGTTTATTCTTAGGAGGGGCTGTATGTTGGCCCCAGCTGACTGTGGGACAAAGTTTTGGGGCCTAGAAGAAGAGAGCTTAACAAAAAGTTTTTCTAG
>NW_007772020.1:0-5055 GCF_000696425.1 Galeopterus variegatus | reverse complement strand
GAAGGGACTAACTGCTTTACTCACTGCTGAATCTGACCACCTAAAACAGTATCTGGCATGCTCTGGGAGCTCAAGAAATACTTGCTTAATACTAATTGATATTAAGTATTACTGATATTAATAAGTAAATAAATTTGCTATATCTCCACTTGGTGGTTTAGTCGTCAGGTTCATCTGTTGTGCCCACTGGGCATGAGGCCTGAGCAGGGCAGGAGGAGATTTAAGGCAGTGTAATGTGTAGTCATGGGCATCCAGAGCCTCCAGTGCTGGGGGAGAGGTATGGAATGGAGCAGCTCTAGCCTCAGTGCCCAAGATCAGGACTGCAGGACAAATGCCTTAGATTTCTGTTCTTACCATTCAACTAAATTTTTAATGCGAACCCTCATTTTCTCAGGTCAATGAAAACAATCTTAGCCAAGTTGGGACCTTTCCAGGATTCATCAGAGTCTTATGTAGTGACAAGGTGTCTTTGGGATTGAGGAGATTGTGATCCCCCAGTGGGTGATCCTTCTATCCAGTGCAGGTCCATCACTGGGTGGTTGCTCATTCCTGTCTGGGGTGCCCGTGAATGCTCTTATCGTCTTGCTGGGGCTCATCCCAGGGACAGCAGAGTACCAGGCCCTGCTCGGGACCTACTGGCACCTAAGCTTTCCCATTCCTTTCCGTCTTCTCCCCTCTGCAAGATTAAAGTCTCTGGGGCAGGAAACCTTACACTGACTCAACATGCATTTTCCCTAATCTCTAGTTCATGCCTGAATTCATTCTTTTTCTTTTCTCCTCTAGGCTTAGACTCTTGAGACTTGAAAGTCATGAGAGAATTATTTTTCTGTTTTCTGTTAGCTCATCTCTTCCTTGAGGCAATGAGCCTCTGGTGGCTTGCATGAGAGAGGGGTCAAGGGGTAACAAGAAATAAAGGAGGATGAAAACAGTGATTTCAGTGTCAAAAAGTGGCCACGATTGGGTTGTCAGGAGCTGGGGATGGGAGGAATGGGGGGTTGTTGTTTAATGGGTATAGAGTTTCAGTTTTGCGAGATGGCAAGAACTCTTGACTAGCAAGGTGAAAGTACTTACCACTACTGAACCATACACTTAAAAATGGTTAAAATGGTAAACTTTATGTTATTTGTGTTTTACCACATTAAAAATAAAATTCAACTACAAGCAGCAGCAGCAACAACAACAATCATTATTTGGAGCACCTAGCATGTGCCAAATCTTGCATTAAATACTTTACAGTCACCATCTAGCTGAATCTTTACAACCCTTTTATGCTAAGAAACTCACTTTTTTTGTCTTTATTTTATAGATGAGGAAATTGAACCTTAGATCTAGAAGCCAACTTTCCCAACGTCTCATAGCCAGGATTTGAGCCCAGTTCTAAGTGACTTCAAAACCATGATTCTTTGATTGATCCCAGCTACCCAACTCACTAACACAAACGATACTCTGTTTCTTCTGAAAACTGAGACTGATAACTACAGCTCCCAGAAGTGGCCAGGCTTTAGAACATCTACAGACATCCACCAGCCAAAAGTTGCATGTTTGCCGGGAGGCAGGGCTTGTCACCTGTTCTGTTAGTGTGATTATGTCATTTAATAAAATATTAAATTCTCTGATTAAATACAAGAATAAAAGAAGTTGTGTCTATGAAAACTAGATACAATGCTTTGGGAAGATTCGAAAAAGGCTGATAGCTCATGAAAATTAGGTGCGAGAAGGAAATGTGAAAGATAGGAAAAAACTTTAAAAATCTAGAGAAATTTTGCACCCATTTTTCGTTGTGAGGATCTTTTTTGTTTGTTTTAAAGACACTGATGTAATTTTATAGATTATATATTATGGTTGTAGTTTATAAGAAAGAGTGCATGAAACATTAATCAGCAGACCCATAAGCCAAGAGGAAGACTTGGCCCTGCAATTAGAAGATAGGCAAATAAATGAATACTTCTGTGATTTACACTAACGTAAAAAAATTTTTTAAAGCGAAAGAAAAAAAAAAGTAATTTACTTACAGGATCATGTTTTGTCCTAGGCCACCTTAAAATTATTGAGTGATACAATCCCCAGCCAATAAAAATACTTTCCTATGACAAGAAAGCAAAAAACAAAACAAAACCCAGTTGAGACTGGGAAATAAAATTGCCTCTGTTCAGGAGACAAGGAGGGTCACCAGAACTGGAGCTGTTTGGGAGAGTTCCACGAACTGGGGACGGAGCTGTGGCTGGACGGGAGAGCAGGAGCTTTTGGAGGAAGGGCAGGGAGGGGAGAACGGGCAAGGCGTGGGATGTGGGTGGTGGAATGAGACTGAGGGCATGGGTGGACAGCACTGGGGCTGGAATGAAAGGAAAGGAGGCAGCTTGGAGATCGCACTGAATAGGTGTCCCTTTGTCTGCCTTTAAGGAAAAGGCCCATGGAGGAGCAGCTTTCTGTCATGTAGGGTTTGCAGTTCAGACAGAACGAAGAGGAGCAGAAACTGGGCCGTTACTTAGCTTGCTAAATTAAAGAAGGCAACCAGTCTCGGCAGGCTGGCGGCTCGTGCAGCCGCTGCCCGCCTTGTGCAGAGCAGGCCCCACAGCAGCCTTTCCCGAAAGCTTTCTGTATGCACCGACAGCCCAGCCTGAGGTCTTCTCTCACAAACCTCCAAGACGTGTGTGTCTGTGCGTGCACATGTGTGTGCACAGGCTATTTGGGAACACGTTTTCAGACCAATTAACACTCACAATGCTGTCACTTCTCTCCAGTGTGTCAACAGTGCCATTTGCTACAATATCAGCTGAATGATAAAGGTTTCTAGAACATGAATATCAAGTTTCGTATTCCCCCTGCCCCTGTACCCAAACCAAAAAGGACTACCTAGTATGTCCTCATACTGACTATTTACAACAGGCTTTCTGTAAAGCCTGTTTATAGCCCTCAATAGAGGGAAGACACAGGTGAAATCGTCCTTTGTGTTAAAGTCAGAATAACCATAAAATGATTATCAGTGATAGGCTTACAAAACGATGTAGCTGAGGGTGCCAGCCCCAGCCCAGCAGGGTGGTAGGGAAGGGCTACTTGGGGAAGGGACAGCTCCTAGAGATCTGGACTGTCAGAGACACACAAAAAAGAGTACGCTTCCTCCCAAGGATGCTGCCAGAAACCAGCTGAGGTGGCCAGAAAGGATCTTGATGAAATTTAACAGAATCTGGAGCATTTCTAATGAAAACTGGATTTTCTTTATCTTCTCTTCAATGGAGAGTTCCTGATTAGTAGTTCAGAGCTCGAAGGAATTAACCATATATCACTTTAAATGTTTATTTTATGTCCAGCTTATTCTAACATTTTTATTCATCTTAATGAGAAGTAATTGGGCTTCCTATTGCAGTGTTTCATTTAAAAAAGGGAAATATTAATAAGGAATGAAAGCATGCTAAAATCCATAACTATCTTCCAGGCTTTTACCAGGCTTATATCTATCCCAGAAGTCACTATTTTAGATTGAAAATAGTATTCGGTACATTTGAACCACATCCTTCCTGGGGCTGGCAATACTTTTATTGTATGTCATTATGTCTTCTGGGAATCCTGACATTAAAACATATCCTTGGTTCTCACTTAAGCCAATTTTATAGGGCAGGGAGAGAAAAGACAACATTTTGCAATGAAAGCACCTTCTCCCATCTGGCAAAATGGCTTTCTGGACTCTATTGTGGCTCATTGTCTAAAAATAGGATGAAGACAAATTGTTATCATTTGCGAAAGCCCATGACAATAATGATAAATGAACAAATTTTTTTGCCCTCTGAAGTCATTGCTTAAGGCTTTCTCTGGGATCAACAATGTTAAACTGGTAAACTTGCCTCATCTGCATCCACAGAAGGTTTACAAATGGCTTTGTAAACAATTTTAGCCAGAGCGTTAATCTCCCCTACAGAACTAGGGCTTCGAGATATATGATTGATTTGCAATTTAAAATGACACTGAAACCCCTGAAACAGATATGAAAGAAACTTTCAGTGAATAATGTTTTAGTTGACAAGAAAAGATAAGGCACATCTTTCATCTGATAGTGGGCTGTTTTTGATAAATATTGTTCATAATGGAGAATTTTGGAATCATTAATGTGTGGATAGAACATTACTACTTTTTGACTGGGACTTCAGAAACCAGTTTCTTTTGGCAGGAGTTTTGTTGCATAAATAAAAGTTGGGGGAGACGCTTGGAAAGCACCCATAAAATAACTCTATTTTTTGACCTTAGTCCAAACTAACAAATAACAGGGCGAACCCACCAAGCAGGATCTGCCCTTGTGATCACATCTCAGCAGCATGAAGCCTACCATTCCCCCAAAGGAGGGCAGCGCAATATCACTTTGGAATTACCTTTGGGTGGCATGGTAGGTCAAATAAAAAGGGACATGTCACGGGAGTGAATATTTAACTCCTCTGTCTCCCCCCTGTTATTCAGGCAGTGCTTCATGGGCTCTGACTCCGAGCTTGCTCCCAGCCCAGTCTTGGTGGTGCCTGAGGCATTTGTCTCACAGCATCCCCTGAGCAGCAGAGAGCTGTGCTGACCACACACACTGGTCACTAGAAGCTAGACTCTTGATGGGGCCTGCCTGCCCAGTGAGCATTAGCCTCGTCCAGTGTGGGACTTCTTTTCCCAGATCCTCATCATGTCCCCGACCCTGTTACCTCTACCCCTAACCCTGTCTTCTCCTCCTCCCATCTCACAATCTCACAACAGTGACACTACCTTAAAGAGTCTGATTGTAGAAAGCTGACATGCCCCATATTCTGGAGCTTGGGCAGGACAAGTGCCACTGTTCCAAGGCACACTGTGTGACAGGGTGGTCCTGGCTCTCACCCCCACATGGCCTGACTGCTCAGCCAGTGCCCTCCCTCGCCCTGCTGTGTGAGCAACAACAGTTCCAGCCGCTCTTGAGTTGGCAGAAGGGACATCCCCCGTCTGCCGCCATCGTGATTGGCAGACAACCCCTCCCCCCACCACCAGGGTGTGGGTAATGACTTAGTCTCACAGAGCACTGTGCACATCAGAGTACTTCAAAATATGGTA
>NW_007772019.1:3660-5056 GCF_000696425.1 Galeopterus variegatus | reverse complement strand
TAACAAATCTGACAAAAGGACAAGTATCCAGTTTACTTGCATGTAACTATGAAGTTTTAAACTAAACAGCCAATAAACATATATTTAAAACTAATAGGTACAGGTAACAATGAAAACACTTCAGTGCGTTAATCTGTTGGCATCCTACCACTATGCACATGTTCGTGTAACACTACTAGTAATTACCCTGAAGCACAGGCAAATGTAGATGGGGGACTCCCTAAAAAGCAAGTTGAAGGGATTAAATATCATCATCATCATCATCATCATCATCATCATCATCAGCATCACTACTGAGGACAAAGCTGCTGCCTGTGGACGGGGGCTCCTCTTCCTTAGCATTCCCCAAACCATCCGAAGTCCCCCTCTCATCAGAATCGTCAAACAACTTCTCATTTGAATCCTCCTCCTCATCAAACAACTTCTCATTGGAATCGTCATCTTCAAACAGCTTTCCCTCTACATCTTCATCTCCCTTTCCCTCTGCATCTTCATCTTCCTTTTCGTCGGAGTCTTCAAACAGCTTTCCATCTGCATCCTCTTCTTCCTCCTTTTCATCAGCATCTTCAAGCCCTTTCTCATCCGCATCTTCGCCCTCTTTCTCATCGGACTCATCGTCAAATACTTTTTCATACATATCTTCCTCTTCTTCCTTCTCATCGGAGTCTTCACCAAATTCTCTCTCTGGGCCTTCCTCATCTAACACTCTCTCGGAGCCATCATTTTCAAATTCTGAGTTTTCAGAGTCATTTTCTTCAAACTCTTTGTCAGGAACGTTTCCATGAGACTCCTTTTCAGAGCCATCCTCATCACAATCTTTTTCAAGACCATTCTCTTCTAATTCTTTTTCGGAGCCTTCTTCTGACTGTTTTTCAGAGCAGTCTTCATCAGACTCTCTCTCTGAGTCATCCTCCTCAGACTCTTTTTTGGGGCCAGCCTCCTCTTCAGACTCTTTGGCAAGGCCATTCTCTTCATAATCGTATTTGAGTATTTTCTTTTTAGATTCTCTTTCAGGGCCATTTTCTTTCAACTCCTTTTTAGGACTGCTCTCTTCAGACTCTTTTTCGGGGCAGCCTTCTTCTGCCTCTTTTTGGGGACCACCTTCTTTGGCATCTTTTTCAGAAGCATCTTCTTCAAATTCTCCCCCATCTTGTGTCTTTTCAAACTTCTTCTCATCTATAGGTTCTTCAAATGCCATTCCAGTTGCAGCTTCTTGAGCATTCGTTTTAGATGTGCTAGGGTGCTCTGAAAAATGCCTTATTCTAGAAGGCCCTGCCCTTTCTGAAGCACAGACGGAATTGGAACGCTGAAGGCCTTTATTGGCCTCAGGAGTGTTGAGGAAAGCCTCCCATCCTTTCAGCCTTTCCTCCCTTTCTCTTGAGGTCTCTTCCACCTG
>NW_007772019.1:0-1761 GCF_000696425.1 Galeopterus variegatus | reverse complement strand
CAAAAACTATATTTAAATAGTTTTTCTATGAGGTTATGTTTTATTTCTTTAATATTATTTTCACTGGAGACAGTTCTAAACCATAAAGTAAGCTATAGTGTTAAAGCTATATTTGCATTATTAATCTGTGTCCTAGGTTCTGTCCTCAGATGTGATGGTACCTTTTCAGAGGGTAGGAGAACATTATTTAATCAAGACCTAGCAGGTTGGTTAGAATGCAGCCTTGTAACACCAAGGTCAAGGGTTCAGATCCCCTTAACTGGCCTTCCACCAAAAAAACAAAAACAAAAATACTCCTGGCAGAGTTTTTTTCAACATTTAATTTAATCTCATATAATTATTGTATTTGGTATCTATATGTAGAGAGGAGGATGATCAACTTTCCCCCCTGTTTTATAATAACCAAACATTTACAATTATACTTAAACTATATTGTGGAACTGATTTAGGCAACACAGCAGGAATTACTTTGGACAGACTTACTAGCCATTGAAATGGGAAATTGAAAAAGCCTTTGAGATATCTCTTCAAGGTCATAAAAACAGGAGTAATTATGATATATACAAACATTAGTTATCTGTACTGTCTTAACATAAGGCTTATCAGATTGTGAGCTGATATAGATTTCCTTGATAGAAGGGAAGAGGAAAAAGGAAAAAGATAAAGGCAAAAGAATGACCAGAAGCCCATTATGCTTTAACTCTGTCACTGTTTCATATTTTGTTTTTAATATTTTGAGAACATTTAAGTTCTTGATTTTATACATTAATTAGGTTTTCTTTGTCTAACTGCACAGAACAGTGGGAGGAGAAAATCAAAGGCAGAGACATTAACAAAATTATTTCCTTTTTTAAATCCTCATAACTTAAATTGAACAGAATACCAAAAGATAGTACAGTTGGGCCCCCATATTCGCAGATTCCACATCCTCTGATTCAACCAACTGCAGATCAAAAATATTCAGGGGGAAAAAAACATAAAAAATAACAATACAACAATAAAAAATAATATAAACAAAATACAGAATAACAATTATTTACATAGCATTTACTTCATGTTAGGTATTATAGGTAATCTAGAGATGATTTAAAGTATACAGCAAGGTGTGGGTAGGTACTATGCAAATACTACACCATTTTATATAAAGGACATCTGTAGATTTTGGTATCTGTCGGAGTATTGAAACCAGTCCTTCATGGATACTGAGGGATAACTGTATACAGGTTGAGTATCTCTTATATGAAATGCTTGGGACCAAAAATGTTTTGGATTTCAGATTTTTTTAGATTTTGGAATATTTGCATTATACTTAACTGGTTGAGCATCGAAATCTGAGATGCTTCAGTGAGCATTTTCATTTGAGCGTCATGCCAGTACTCAGAAAGTTTTGGATTTTGGAGGATTTTGGATTTTTGGATTAGGGATACTCAACCTGTACTCATGTAAACCTCTCTTGCACTAACAAGGCAAGATACTAAGATACTAACAAGACATACTACAGGGAGCAATGGGACACTGCCCCACATACATATGGAAAGTGAAAGTTAAGGTTCTATAAGAATTCTGGGATCTAAAACTGTTATTTGTTGTTTAAATAGAAATAAACATGGAATTGAGTTTCTTTTAGCCAGTTACTTGGAGCTAAGAGCCTATTAAGATGAAAGTAAACATTTTCAGTTTTATGGATTGCTTGATTTATTGAAGAGCTGTGCAGAGAACTGTTTGTGGCATTATGACTGCATGAGCAATTACAGGGTTTCC